>NC_091991.1:185615199-185778548 GCF_044704955.1 Pristiophorus japonicus | reverse complement strand
CACCACAGCAATGGGGGAGAGAGAGGGGGGCGGGGGGGGAAAAGAGAGAGAGAGGGGGGGGATAGAGAGAGGGGGGGGGATAGAGAGAGGGGGGGATAGAGAGAGGGGGGGGGGATAGAGAGAGGGGGGGGGATAGAGAGAGGGGGGGGGGATAGAGAGAGGGGGGGGGATAGAGAGAGGGGGGGGGATAGAGAGAGGGGGGGGGATAGAGAGAGGGGGGAAAGAGAGAGGGGGGAAAGAGAGAGGGGGGGGAAGAGAGAGGGGGGGGAGAGAGAGGGGGGAAAGAGAGAGGGGGGGAAAGAGAGAGGGGGGGAAAGAGAGAGGGGGGGAAAGAGAGAGGGGGGAAAGAGAGAGGGGGGAAAGAGAGAGGGGGGGAAAGAGAGAGGGGGAAAGAGAGAGGGGGAAAGAGAGAGGGGGAAAGAGAGGAGAGGGGGGAAGAGAGGGAGAGGGGGAGTAAGGGAGAGGGGGAGTAAGGGAGAGGGGGAGTAAGGGAGAGGGGGAGTAAGGGAGAGGGGGGAGTAAGGGAGAGGGGGAGTAAGGAGAGGGGGAGTAAGGGAGAGGGGGAGTAAGGGAGAGGGGGAAGTAGGGAGAGGGGGAGTAAGGGAGAGGGGGAGTAAGGGAGAGGGGAGTAAGGGAGAGGGGGAGTAAGGGAGAGGGGGAGTAAGGGAGAGGGGGGAGTAAGGAGAGGGGGAGGTAAGGGAGAGGGGGAGTAAGGGAGAGGGGGAGTAAGGGAGAGGGGGAGTAAGGGAGAGGGGTAAGGGAGGGGGAGTAAGGGAGAGGGGGAGTAAGGGAGAGGGGAGTAAGGGAGAGGGGGAGTAAGGGAGAGGGGGAGTAAGGGAGAGGGGAAGTAGGGAGAGGGGGAGTAAGGGAGAGGGGGAGTAAGGGAGAGGGGGAGTAAGGGAGAGGGGGAGTAAGGGAGAGGGGGAGTAAGGGGAGAGGGGGAGTAAGGGAGAGGGGGAGTAAGGGAGAGGGGGAGTAAGGGAGAGGGGAGTAAGGGAGAGGGGAGTAAGGGAGAGGGGGAGTAAGAGAGGGGGAGTAAGGGAGAGGGGGAGTAAGGGAGAGGGGGAGTAAGGGAGAGGGGGAGTAGGGAGAGGGGAGTAAGGGAGAGGGGGAGTAAGGGAGAGGGGGAGTAAGGGAGAGGGGGAGTAAGGGAGAGGGGAGTAAGGGAGAGGGGGAGTAAGGGAGAGGGGGAGTAAGGGAGAGGGGAGTAAGGAGAGGGGGAGTAAGGGAGAGGGGGGGAGAGGGGGAGTAAGGGAGAGGGGGAGTAAGGGAGAGGGGGAGGAGGGAGAGGGGGGAGAAAGGGAGAGGGGAGTAAGGGAGAGGGGGAGTAAGGGGAGAGGGGGAGTAAGGGAGAGGGGGAAGTAAGGGAGAGGGGGAGTAAGGGAGGGGGGAGTAAGGGAGAGGGGGGAGTAAGGGAGAGGGGGAGTAAGGGAGAGGGGGAGTAAGGGAGAGGGGGAGTAAGGGAGAGGGGGGAGTAAGGGAGAGGGGGAAGTAAGGGAGAGGGGGAGTAAGGAGAGGGGAAGTAAGGAGAGGGGGAGTAAGGGAGAGGGGAGTAAGGGAGAGGGGGAGTAAGGGAGAGGGGGAGTAAGGAGAGGGGGAGTAAGGAGAGGGGGAGTAAGGGAGAGGGGGGAGTAAGGGAGAGGGGAGTAAGGGAGAGGGGGTAAGGGAGAGGGGGGGTAAGGGAGAGGGGGGGTAAGGGAGAGGGGGGGTAAGGGAGAGGGGGGGTAAGGGAGAGGGGGGTAAGAGAGGGGGGGTAAGGGAGAGGGGGGTAAGGGAGAGGGGGGGTAAGGGAGAGGGGGGGTAAGGGAGAGGGGGGGTAAGGGAGAGGGGGGGTAAGGAGAGGGGGGGTAAAGGAGAGGGGGGGTAAGGAGAGGGGGAGTGGTAAGGGAGAGGGAGGAGGGAGGGGGGTAAGGGAGAGGGGAGGGAGGGTGAGAGGATGAGCGGAGGGTGGCAAGGGAGAGAGAGAGGAGTGAGGAGGGAGAGAGAGAGTGAGGTATAGAGACACACCCACTGACGAGATGTAGATTAAATCTGAAGCTCTCCCCCGCCCCTCTCCCCCCCTCCACCCCCTCTTCCTCCTCCCCCTCCTTTCCTCCTCCCCCTCCTCTCCTCCCCCCCCCCCTCCCCTCCCCACTCCCCTCCCTCCCCTCCCTCTCCCCTCCCTCCCCTCCCTCCCCCCCCCTCTTCTCCCCTCCCCCTCCCCACTCTCTCCCCCCCCCCCCCTCTCCCCTCCCCCCCCCCCCCCCCCCCCCCCCCACACACACACAAAAGGCAGTGGATCCTGGGGGGGGGGTCAATTGAAATGTTCCAGCCTGACATTGATGGTGTGTTGGGTAAGGGTATTGAGGGATATGAAGCGAAGGCAGTAAATGGAGCTGAGGTAGAGATCAGCCATTATCTAACTGGATGGTGGAAGAAGCTGGAGGGCTGATCGGCCTCCTCCTGGTCCTCTGTATCGGATGTACTTACCCTCCACCTTTCCTTGGTTTGAGAACCATGTCCCTGCCACACTGGGGACATTTTCGAACAGGTTCGGAAACCTCCATCAGGAGCTCCTTGGCCTGCGGGGTTTCAATCACTTCCCCGAAGTAGTGGGACAGAGCCTCATCCAACCTGTCAAACACATCAGCCAACAGTCTGAGCTTCGTTTCACGTAGTTCAAAATAAAATGCAGTAAAAGCTTCGTAATCCCCTCCCTGCGCCACACACCTCGGGGCCTTTCACTGAATCATTTGTATTTATTTGGCATCTTCGATGTAACAAGCCTCTCGGCTTCACTGAGCCAGTCGGAGAGGTCGAGGCGATGACAAACAGGAAGGGAAGAGGGAAGAAAGAAAGTGACTCATGACCCGTGGGGGAGGGGCTTACACAGGGCGCTGGGGGGGTGTTGGGAAAGTGGGAGTATACAGGGTGGGTGAGGGGGGGGGGGGGTGTTGGGAAAGGGGGTGTATACAGGGTGGGTGAGGGGGGATTTGGGAAAGTGGGAGTATACAGGGTGGGTGAGGGGGTGTTGGGAAAGGGGGTGTATACAGGGTGGGTGATGGGAGGGGTGTATACAGGGTGGGCGGTTGGGAAAGGGGGTGTATACAGGGTGGGTGAGGGTGGGGGGGGTTTGGGAAAGGGGGGTGTATACAGGGTGGGTGAGGGATCATGGGGGATAGTATTGTTGGGAAAGGGGGTGTATACAGGGTGGGTGAGGGTGGGGGGTTGGGAAAGGGGGTGTATACAGGGTGGGTGAGGGGGGGGGTTGGGAAAGGGGGTGTATACAGGGTGGGTGAGGGTGGGGGGGAGGGTGGGGGGGGGTTGGGAAAGGGGGTGTATACAGGGTGGGTGAGGGGGGGGGTTGGGAAAGGGGGTGTATACAGGGTGGGTGAGGGTGGGGGGGGGTTGGGAAAGGGGGGGTGTATACAGGGTGGGTGAGGGTGGGGGGGGGTTGGGAAAGGGGGTGTATACAGGGTGGGTGAGGGGGGGGTTGGGAAAGGGGGTGTATACAGGGTGGGTGAGGGGGGTTTGGGAAAGGGGGGTGCTGACACGGTGGATGGGGGGGGAGGGGGGGAGGGGCTGCCAGCAGCAGCACAACAATCCCTTTTCAAGAAAAAATTGGAAGGAAAAGGAAAGCAACCCAAGGTTTGGTCAAATACAGCCGGAGACAGAGGTTTGGGGAAATCCAACCACTTAGGAGGTGGGAAAAGAGAGAGAAAAGGCGGGGGGGGGGGCGGGGGAAGAGAGACACAGAGAGTTTTTATTTGTGCCGGTGAGCAAGGCCAACAGGAACCCAATCCCTTTCACAGTTCCTTTCGGCCGAAGCCTTCGATGGTGCACCAGCCTGCTCTCCGTCATGGCCGTCGGGAGCTGATGACCAATCTGAAACCTGGACTAATCCAGAGAATGCAAGTTCAAATCACACCAGGGCAGTTTGAGAACTTGAATTCAGTCAAAAAAACAATGCAGAAATAATGAAAAGCTGGTAAAAACCCGACTGGTTCACTAATGTCCTTCGGGGAAGGAAACCTGCCTGCCTTACATTAAATACTGAGGATTCTGAGGGGGATTGACAGGGTAGATGCCGGGAGGTTGTTTCCCCGGACTGGGGAGTCTAGAACCAGGGGGCAGTCTAAGGAGAAGGGGTCAGCCATTTCGGACTGAGATGAGGAGAAACTTCTTCACTCTGAGGGCTGTGGAGGCTGGGTCACTGAGTATATTCAAGGCTGAGGTAGATGGATTTTTGGACTCTCGGGGAATCGAGGGATATGGGGATCGGGCGGGAAAGGAGAGTTGAGTTGAGGTCGAAGATCAGCCGTGATCTCATTGAATGGCGGAGCAGGCTCGAGGGGCCGAATGGCCGACTCCTGCTCCTATTGTTTATTTTTTATGACCCGGTCCGGCCGATGTGACTCCAGTCCCACACCAACGCAGTTGACTCTGAAGTGTCCCAGCAAGCCACTGTGTTGCATCTAACCGTACACAGCCAATAGGGATGGGCAATAAATTCCAGCATTGCCGGTAACATCCACATCCTGAGAATGAGTAATTTAAAATACTCACTTCTTTGCCTTTGTCACCGCCTCGATGAACACCCGCTTGTATTTATCTATTTGCTGATGCAGCACACTAAACTTGTCCTTCTTGCCCTCACAAACCAGCTTAAGATCCGCTTCCAGCTCAGCTCGTAGATCTGGCTTGGACATCTCGTATCCCATGGAATCGTACCCTGCAGCAGAGTCACACAGTCACCACTCCAGACACTCATTGGGCGATACAATCAGCTAAGGATGTTCATCTGCGTGGGGTTATCTGGAGTATCTGGGGCTCTCCAACTGGGAGACCAGGGTTTGATCCCAGTGCCGGTTATTGGGGGCGAGATGGCAGTCAAGTTTGCCGCCCTTGGCCTGTTGCAGGGTTGGTTACCCCGGTCTAGGGGGCAACCTATCCCTCACCCCTCAAGGTTACACCCAGCCAGTCTGAAGAGATGTTCTTCAAACAATACATCGTGGCACCACATTTTAGGGTTTTAATTACACGGTAAGTATCAATGTAAATGCAAGTACTTCCTTGTCCCAACGCAATGGAAACGAGCACAGGAACACTTGGCCCAGTGACGCTGCTCCAGCATTTCAGTACTTCTGGCAGCACTTTACTTTTCTCAAACTATGTCCTGAAAAACCCTTCCTGCCCAATCAGTATCTGTCCCTTTGAAACACCGGATATAACTCTGCATCAGTGACCTTCCGGGACAGTGAGTGCCACATTCTCACATCGCTGTGTCTATGCAGACATCTTTTTTGGATTCACTGTAGCCGGCTTAGTCCCAATCCCAATATTGTGCCCCTTTTACAACTGGTGAACGAGCTGAACAGCCCCCTCCCCTCTCACTCAGTGATCATTCAAAACAACTCGGTTAGTCACACTGACAAGTCACTTACTAATTCATTTGAGCTAACATCACCGAGGGGAAGCAGGTTACTGAGTGAGGAGCTGGATTTAGAATTAAATTAATGGATAAAATACTACAAAAATGAGTTCAGAAAATAAAATGCTCCATTCTTTAAAAAATCCGTTTTAGAACTGTTGCTGTCACCTTCCACCAGACCCATTCCCAACTCTCCCGGGAGGAACCTTTGATCCGGAGTCAAGCCCACGTACATTCGGGATTTGATGGTCTCGATGTGGTCTGCATGAGTGGCATCAGTCCCTGAGGGAAATCAAATACACATTAGCAGAAACACAGCCCTCCAGCAGTGGTCTCGAACACACTGCATCACACCCACCCCCACCCTGGGCACGGTGGGGCCCCTCCATCCCCTGCCTTGGCTGCCTCCCTCCAGTCCCAGGGGGTGGGGAGGACCAACAGGGGACCAGGTGAATCTAAACACAGCAGCTGAATCCAGGCCACAGTTGGTGGAGCTCTGAGCAAGACACCGATCACCCTCTCACTGTATAACACGGAGAACGTGCTCGGTATTCTTTCGGATCCCTTTCCCCGGTCACGCCCGGCAGACCTCGTTGTCCCTACGACCCGAAGCATGCCACTACTGCTCAATATCGAATTAAACAATACAGGAATGGTCAGAGACCTCTTGTTGCATGGACTGAGCACTCTGATCTCACACACACTGCCACATGGACTCACCTGTCTTTTCAGAAAGCAAACGGAAAATAATTCCAGCAATACTTGGCTGACCATGATCCAACAAACGGCTTTATTTTGCACAAAACACATGAATGCACAAAAAGCAGTCTTCTTGTGAAATGCATCCATTTCTTATGGCTCTTCAGACATTGGAAATAAGACAATAGTCCACTCCAGCCCGAATAATGGGCTAAACTCACTTTACAAATAAGCAATCTCGAAACTGACTGGCATCAGCCTTTTACTTACAGGCCATACGCATTCCCAGGTCAGCCTTTGGCTTCTGAGAAGCGAGGCCTGTCCAGTTCCAGGTACGGGCAGCCAATGTCCCCGCTAATTTGAAATTTAGGTGCACAGTCCCTTTAGTGTACCGACCTCTGGCTGTGCAGGACCGACAGATAGCAACACAGCCGGGACGCTTTGAGGGAACGGGCTGACTGCCCGACACAGCCCGGCCCCGAGAAAGGACAAGGCTGACTGTAAGAATAAAAGTGTTTATTAATGATTAAAATTGATTCTGTGTATGTATAAATGTTAAAAGTGTAGGTTATACAGAAAGGCCTGTTTGTGTTGTAACAAAATGAAAGCCCACAGGTTGCCAACATGGATTTTGTGTATTGGAAAGCCATTTAAAATAATCAAGAGATGGCTGAGCCAGGCCGGGCAGCCACATGTGTGAGGAGAGACAATAAGGAACTGCCCTAGAACCAAGGTCCAGCTCTGAGGCTTTCTGAGGGGCAATGGATTTGAAAGGTATAAAGAACTCAGCCGAAAACTTTTATCTCTCTCCTGAACCAGCCAGCCAAAGGGAAGTAACGTATATCACTCTTTATTATAACCTCATTGTATCTGTTGTAACTAAGGTGGATGTGCATTGTGTGTGTGTTTTTCTTTAATAAACTGTTCCAATTGTTTTAAAAGAATTGTCTCACTGTCAAATTTAATGCCAGAGATTTAGAAATCTTACATGACCTCTGACCCCTCCCTCGGCTCTGCATGTCTTGGATTGGCTCACCGAGCTGCCAATCGAAGCTAACACCTTGAATGAGAAGTCTTCTGCTTTGTTGTGGGAGCTGAAGGGACTGCACCGGCTATTTAGCCAAGTCTCCCACTGGGCACACGGAATGAAAACCATTCCAGCAGCTCTACAATATGCTCAATGGTCTGACTGTGGAGAGAGAGATTAAACACCCGGGGTAGCAGATTCATCCACCATTCCAGATCATTTGCCCTGACCCTCCCAGATAGCTCTGGACTTCACCCTTTGTCAACTGAATCTAACTTCATCGTATTTAATATAAATTAAATCAAAACCCATTCCAGGCAAAGTAGGGAAACACCTATAAACATTACGGCAGGATAGTCCCGAGTGAGGAGCCCTGAACCTGCTCTCGCCCAATGCCCACACTCATGCTCTTCCCAGCAGGAGGAACTGGATAGCAATCGGAAGCAGGAATTACTTTCTGCTCCCTACCCAGGGACACGAGGCCAGTGGCGGCCCCTCTCCATCTCTGCACAGACCAGACATCAAACCCGAGACCAGGTCAGCACGGTTCAGTATCACAGCAGGCCCTGGAGGTCACGTGAAGGCCCTGGGCTTCTCACTAACCTATGCCATGCTTCTCCATCAGAGCAATAAGATCAGCCTCAGTTAGGAGCTGGGGAGGACTAGTCTCTCCATCGACCATCTCGATCGTGGTAGGCTGGAACTTCTTGCCTCTCTCATACACTGGTATAACCTGGAACAGAAACCACATCACTTTAGAACCACAGTCACTTCCCAACCCCAATCTTCCCGTAACTTCCTTGGTCGAGGGGCTCTGGAATCCTACCAAGCTTCCATTATTATTTTCCCCAGCCCCTCTCTCCTCTCCAGACAGATACAGTTTCACAGTGTGGTTCGTTCCAGTACCTTGAGCCTCCAGGGGTGAGCCTGGGTGGGTGTCAGCAGGGTCTGGAACTGTAGGGGGCATCAGTTAGACCCCATTTCGTCACTCCCCCTCCCCACCTCTGACAAACAACAGCTGGGGTCACTGGCTGTCCATCGGGTGCAAGAGCTGGAACACCTCCCGCGTGCAGAGCCCACATCCCAGAACAAATCAAACATTGGACTTTGGCCACATGTGGCTCGATTTGCAACGAAAATCACTTGTCCAAACTGGAGAGAATCCGGCAATACATTAAACCAGGCCCCGGTGAGATCGTGCGAGTGTGTGGGAAAAAACAACTTGCATTTATATAGCGCCTTTAACATCGTGAAACAAGCAATAATGATTTGATTTTCTTCTTCACACAATACCTTAGCGTTCCATTTGTCATACGGATAAACCTCCAGGTAATTGCGTGCAATAATCATCAGTCCGTGAGCAGCAAACAGCTCTCCTGCAATGTCTATCTCCACTGTCGTTTCCTGTCCCTGAGCATCCTGGGAGCAGCACGCCAGGAAATGGCGCACGACAAATTCATACACACGCTGCTCACTTCCCTGAAAAACAGCGCAAACATCCAGCAATACCTGCAACAATCATTTACTTGTACTCAGAGGATCCCGCATTATTTCAAATTTGTTCCAACAGGTTTGCAAACAGTTCAGGATATTTCAAACTAGAATGGACTTCAAACTCTGCTGGTCAAATTCAAATTCAAGATTGCAGCTTTGGCCGATCTTAGTTTGTACAACAGCTTCCCCCGGGCCCCGGGTCAGCACACATCCCGCCCGCCCACACCCCCCCACCCCCAGGTCAACCCCCGGGTCAGCCCACCTCCCCTCCCCTCCCACCTCCCCCCCAATCCCCGGGTCAGCTCACCTCCCCTTCCCCCCTAAGTCAGTCTAACTCACACGCGCCCCCCCCCCCCCCCCTCCCACCCTCGGGTCAGCCCGACACCCTCTCCCCACCCCCAGGTCAGTCCGATTCCCCCGCCCCGTGATAGTGTAAAGGGCAGAGAGGGGTCAACTACCCCAATATAGACTGGGACAGTGATAGTGTAAAGGGCAGAGAGGGGGAAGAATTTCTGAAGTGTCCAGGAGAACTTTCTTCATCAGTGTGTTTCCAGCCCAACGAGGGAGGAGGCATTGCTGGATCTGGTCCTGGGGAATGGGGTGGGTCAGGTGGAGCACGTGTCGGGAGGGGAACATTTGGAGAACAGTGATCATAGTATCATACGGTTTAGATTAACTATGGAAACGGACAGGGAGCAATCTAGAGTAAAAGTATTTAACTGAAGGAAGGCCAATTTCAGTGGGATGAGAATGGATCTGGCCCGGGTAAACTGGAATCAAAGATTGGCAGGGACAACTGTAATAGAACAATGGGCTGCCTTTAAAGAGAGCAACAAAAGCAGATGATGCGGAGATTCAACACCGCCTCCAGTGCACCAGTGCAGCCTTCGGCCGCCCGAGGAAAAGAGTGTTCGAAGATCAGGCTCTCAAATCTACCACCAAGCTCATGGTCTACAGGGCTGTAGTAATGCCCGCCCTCCTGTATGGTTCAGAGACATGGACCATGTACAGAAGGCACATCAAGTCACTGGAGATATATCACCAACGATGTCTCCGCAAAATCCTGCAAATTCCCTGGGAAGACAGACGCACCAACGTCAGTGTCCTCGACCAGGCCAACATCCCCAGCAGTAAAGCTGCGCTGGGCAGGCCACATTGTCCGCATGCCAGACATGAGACTCCCAAAGCAAGCGCTCTGCTCTGAACTCCTTCACGGCTAACGAGCCAAAGGTGGGCAGAGGAAACGTTACAAGGATACCCTCAAAGCCTCCCTGATAAAGTGCGACATCACCACTGACACCTGGGAGACCCTGGCCGCAGACCGCCCGAGGTGGAGAAAGTGCATCCGGGGGGGCGTTGAGCTCTTCGAATCTCAACGCTGAGAGCGAAGAGATCAAGCGCAGGCAGCGGAAGGAGCGTGTGGCAAACCAGTCCCACCCACCCCTTCCCTCGGCGACTGTCTGCCTCAACTGTGACAGGGTCTGTGGCTCTCGTATTGGACTGTTCAGCCACCAAAGAACTCACTTCAGGAGCGAAAGCAAGTCTTCCTTGATTCCGAGGGACTGCCTATGATGAGGAGTTCGGGTACAGTCGAGGGGAAAGGTAGGGCAACTAAAATCAGAGCTCCCTGGATGACAAAAGCAATAGAGAGTAAGATGAAGCAATAAAAGGGATGTAGGACAGATGTCAGGTTGACAATGCAAGTGAGAACCAGGCTGGATATAAAAAGTTCAGAGGGGCAGTGAAAAAGGAAATAAGGGCAAAGACATAGTAAAGGAGGAGATACTGGATGGGATAATAATTGATAAGGGGGGAGGTACTAGAAAGGCTGGCTGTACTTAACCGGATGGGATGCATCCTCAGATGCTGAGGGAAGTAAAGGTGGAGATTGCGGAGGTACTGGCCATAATCTACCAATCCTCCTTGGATACGGGGCTGGTCCCAGAGGACTGGAGAATTGCAAATGTTACACCCTTGTTCCAAATAGGGTGCAAGGTTAAACCCAGCAACTACCGGCCGGTCAGTTTAACCTCGGTAGTGGGGAAGCTTTTACAAACAATAATCCGGGATTAACAGTCACTTGGACAAGTGTGGATTAATTAAGAAAAGCCAGCACAGATGTTAACGGCAAATCGTGTTTAACTAACTGGATTGAGTTTTTTGATGAGGTAACAGAGAGGGTCGATGAGGGCAATGCGGTTGGCGTGGTGTACTTGGATTTCCAAAAGTCGTTCGATAAAGTGTCACATAATAGACTTGCAGCAAAGTTGAAGCCCATGGAATAAAAGGGACAGTGGCAGCATGGATACGGAATTGTCTCAGTGACAGGGAACAGAGAGTAGGGGTGAACGGTTGTTTCTGGGACTGGAGGAAGGTATACAGTGGTGTTCCCCAGGGGTCAGTACTGGGACCACTGCTTTTCCTGATATATATTAATGACTGGGGCTTGGGTGTACAGGGCACAATTTCAAAATTTACATTTGACACAAAACCTGGAAGTATAGTGACCAGTGAGGAGGATAGTGATAGACTTCAGGAAGACATAGACAGGCTGATGGAATGGGCGGGCACGGGGCAGATGGAAATTTAACGCAGAAAAGTGCAAGTGATACATTTGGTAGGAAGAATGAGGAGAGGCAATATAAACTAAAAGGGTACAATCCTAAAGGGGGTGCATGAACAGAGAGACCTGGGGGTATATGGGCACAAATCGTTGAAGATGGATATTGGGGTTCATAAATAGAGGTACAGAGTACAAAAGTGTGGAAATAATGATGAACCTGTATAAAATCCTGGTCCGACCACAACTGGAGTATTGTGTCCAATTCTGGGCCCCGCACTGTAGGAAGGATGTGAAGGCCTTAGAGGGGGAGCAGAAAAGATTTACGAGAATGGTTCCAGGGATGAGGGACTTCAGTGACGTGGATAGACTGGAGAAGCTGGGGTTGTTCTCCTTGGAGCAGAGAAGGTTGAGAGGAGATTTGATCGAGGTGTTCAAAATCATGAGGGATCTGGACAGAGTAGAGAGAGAGAAACTGTTCCCATTGGTGGAAGGGTCGAGAACCAGAGGACACAGATTTAAGGTGATTGGCAGAAGAACCAAAGGCGACATGAAGAAAAACTTTTTTACGCAGCGAGTGGTTAGGATCTGGAATGCGCTGCCTGAGGGTGGTGGAGGCAGACTCAATCGTGGAAAGGGCAGGGGAGTGGGACTTGCTGAGAGTGGGCAGGGGCTCAATGGGCCGAATGGCCTTCCGTGCTGTAACCATTCTGTGATTCTATGACCCGACTCTCACGATGATATTTTTAGAAACCTTTACCAAACAGTAAACTGATACAAAGAATTGAAATTTCCATCATTTGCAGTGTTATTTGCAAACTAAGTTTCCCGAGGTGGGTTCACTATCACAGGATAGATTAAACAAGCAGAATTGTTACAGGACAGAGTGGATACCTGTAGGCTGTTGGTGTATTTAGTCGGGTGGATCGGTGGATGGGCCTGGTCCGATTTGTTTCCATTTCGGGGAGTTGGCCCACCTCTGTCCAGAATACCTTGAGCGAATGCTCCCCAGTGTGGGTCCGGGGTTTGCTGCTGCACCAGTGTGGAGAGGTTCAGGTCTTTGGGGAAGATGTTGGTTTCGGTGCGAGGGTAACTGATATATCTACACAAACAGGAACAAGGAGCAACATAATGCACTTGCAAACTGAGCTTGCTCTTTCACATCACAAGCATTCTCAACCCCACTCTAATCGAGACTATTTGACCACATGTGCAAGGGCAGCACAGCCAAGCCTGACCCAGCCCTCACCCACCATCCAGCCCGAGGTACCTCTCCGCAGCGCGGAGTATACCCACTAAGCCCAGGAACACCAACCCATTGTTCCCTTCCCAGGCCTCACGGTTCACTCACAGCTCACCCTCACACCCACACCACACGGCCCGCGCTCGCACGCACACACGGCCCGCGCTCGCACGCACACACGGCCCGCGCTCGCACGCACACACGGCCCGCGCTCGCACGCACACACGGCCCGCGCTCGCACACACACACGGCCCGCGCTCGCACGCACACACGGCCCGCGCTCTCACAGTTGTAATGAGGCACCCAGGCCGCTTCACAGACACCAAGCAAATGTATCCGAGCCAGGAAATGTAACCACAGGAACAATGCGAAAGAAACATTTGAGCAGGTTTGAAAGGAGGGGAGAGATGAAGGTAGCGGGGCCTGGGGAGGGAGCCCAAGAGGTAGGGCCGAGACTGCAAAAGGCTCCAAAAACTGCAAAAATTAAAATTTCTCAGACAGTAAAATATATATTCTGAAACGAGTGAAGTGCAGCAGAGCCTCACCCTTGTGTGTACAGTTTCTCCGCTACCCTCATAGTCTCCTTCGCATTAATCTTCAGCTTCCTCGAAGCCAGTTTCTCCAATTCCTGTTTTGTAAACAGAATCTGTTCAATTATTTTGTTAAATGAATTATAGTTGTATAAATTCAAATTCAAGTCCTTATTGGGATCATTAAAATACTTTCTCCTAACAACTGTACCTTGCATTTAGAAAGGCCCTTAATGTAGCACAGGGTCACAAGAGGCTTTATGGAGGCAAAACCAGACACCAAGTGGAGAAGGGAAGATAACCAAAGGCAGATCTCGAAAGAGGCTTTTGAAGACGAGGGGGAGGATGCATAGGATCCCTGGTATCCTGCCACACATTGTGCCAGTCCGTACAATCACAGCAATCACCAACTCCAGATACCGCAA
Organism: Pristiophorus japonicus; assembly: GCF_044704955.1. Classification (NCBI taxonomy): domain Eukaryota; kingdom Metazoa; phylum Chordata; class Chondrichthyes; family Pristiophoridae; genus Pristiophorus; species Pristiophorus japonicus. The sequence goes on along the minus strand of NC_091991.1, from coordinate 185,765,160 downwards.
GTTTTACATTTGATCATTACTAACTAACTGAGGGTTTTGGGGCTTCAATTTGCACTTGGAAGCACACTACCGAGTCTCTCATTCTCCTGTTGCAGCCTGGTGACATCACTGAGAATTTTGCTGACTGTTTTCAAAGGTTGAGCTCGACTGATGAAAGGGAAGAGGTCCTACAAACTGAATTTAGGGAGCAAGGAGTTAAATTAAAAAGTAGGACCTCAAAGGTAGTAATCTCTGGATTGCTACCAGTGCCAGGTGCTAATCAGAGTAGAGGGAGATGGATAGTTAGAATAAATACGTGGCTTGAGCAGTGGTGCAAGAGGGAGGGATTCAAATTCCTGGGACATCGGAACCAGTTCTGGGGGAAGTGGGGCCTGTACAAAAGGGACGGTCTGCACCTGGGCAGGACTGGAACTGATGTCCTGGGGGTAACATTTGCTAATGCAGTTCGGCAGTGTTTAAACTAATATGGCAGGGGGATGGGAACCTATGCAGCGAGACAGGGCGAAGTAATATGGAGTCAGAAACAGATGGTAGAAAGGTAAAAAGCAATAGTGGAAGGCCGAGTAAACAAAGGCAAGAAACAAAAAGGGCCACACTACATCATAATTCTAAAAGGTCAAAGGGTGTTAAAAAAACAAGCCTGAAGGCTTTGTGTCTCAATGCAAGGAGTATCCGTAATAAGGTGGATGAATTAACTGTGCAAATAGATGTTAACGGATATGATGTGATTGGGATTACAGAGACGTGGCTCCAGGATGATCAGGGCTGGGAACTCAACATCCATGGGTATTCAACATTCAGGAAGGATAAAATAAAAGGAAAAGGAGGTGGGGTAGCATTGCTGGTTAAAGAGGAGATTAATGCAATAGTAAGGAAGGACATTAGCTTGGATGATGTGGAATCTATATGTGTAGAGCTGCAGAACACCAAAGGGCAAAAAACGTTAGTGGGAGTTGTGTACAGACCTCCAAACAGTAGTAGTGATGTTGGGGAGGGCATCAAACAGGAAATTAGGGGTGCATGCAATAAAGGTGCAGCAGTTATCATGGGTGACTTTAATATGCATATAGATTGGGCTAACCAAACTGGAAGCAATACGGTGGAGGAGGATTTCCTGGAGTGCATAAGGGATGGTTTTCTAGACTAATATGTCGAGGAACCAACTAGGGGGGAGGCCATCTTAGACTGGGTGTTGTGTAATGAAAGAGGATTAATTAGCAATCTCATTGTGCGAGGCCCCTTGGGGAAGAGTGACCATAAAATGGTGGAATTCTACATTAGGATGGAGAATGAAACAGTTAATTCAGAGACCATGGTCCAGAACTTAAAGAAGGGTAACTTTGAAGGTATGAGGCATGAATTGGCTAGGATAGATTGGCGAATGATACTGAAGGGGTTGACTGTGGATGGGCAATGGCAGACATTTAGAGACCGCATGGATGAACTACAACAATTGTACATCCTTGTCTGGCGTAAAAATAAAAAAGGGAAGGTGGCTCAACCGTGGCTATCAAGGGAAATCAGGGACAGCATTAAAGTCAAGGAAGTGGCATACAAATTGGCCAGAAATAGCAGCGAACCCGGGGACTGGGAGAAATTTAGAACTCAGCAGAGGAGGACAAAGGATTTGATTAGGGCAGGGAAAATGGAGTACGAGCGGAAGCTTGCAGGGAACATTAAGACGGATTGCAAAAGTTTCTATAGGTATGTAAAGAGAAAAAGGTTAGTAAAGACAAACGTAGGTCCCCTGCAGTCAGAATCAGGGAAAGTCACAACGGGGAACAAAGAAATGGCGGACCAATTGAACAAGTACTTTGGTTCGGTATTCACTAAGGAGGACACAAACAACCTTCCGGATATAAAAGGGGTCGGAGGGTCTAGTAAGGAGGAGGAACTGAGGGAAATCCTTATTAGTCGGGAAATTGTGTTGGGGAAATTGATGGGATTGAAGGCCAATAAATCCCCAGAGTCTGATGGACTGCATCCCAGAGCACTTAAGGAGGTAGCCTTGGAAATAGCGGATGCATTGACAGTCATTTTCCAACATTCCATTGACTCTGGATCAGTTCCAATCGAGTGGAGGGTAGCCAATGTAACCCCACTTTTTAAAAAAGGAGGGAGAGAGAAAACAGGGAATTATAGACCGGTCAGCCTGACATCGGTAGTGGGTAAAATGATGGAATCAATTATTAAGGATGTCATAGCAGCGCATTTGGAAAGAGGTGATATGATGGGTCCAAGTCAGCATGGATTTGTGAAAAGGAAATCATGCTTGACAAATCTTCTGGAATTTTTTGAGGATGTTTCCAGTAGAGTGGACAAGGGAGAACCAGTTGATGTGGTATATTTGGACTTTCAGAAGGCTTTCGACAAGGTCCCACACAAGAGATTAATGTGTAAAGTTAAAGCACATGGAATTGGGGGTAGTGTACTGACATGGATTGAGAATAGGTTGTCAGACAGGAAGCAAGGAGTAAATGGGTACTTTTCAGAATGGCAGGCAGTGACTAGTGGGGTACCGCAAGGTTCTGTGCTGGGGCCCCAGCTGTTTACATTGTACATTAATGATTTGGACGAGGGGATTAAATGTAGTATCTCCAACTTTGCGGATGACACTAAGTTGGGTGGCAGTGTGAGCTGCGAGGAGGATGCTATGAGGCTGCAGAGTGACTTGGATAGGTTAGGTGAGTGGGCAAATGCATGGCAGATGAAGTATAATGTGGATAAATGTGAGGTTATCCACTTTGGTGGTAAAAACAGAGAGACAGACTATTATCTGAATGGTGACAGATTAGGAAAAGGGGAGGTGCAACGAGACCTGGGTGTCATGGTACATCAGTCATTGAAGGTTGGCATGCAGGTACAGCAGGCAGTTAAGAAAGCAAATGGCATGTTGGCCTTCATAGCGAGGTGATTTGAGTACAGTGGCAGGGAGGTGTTGCTACAGTTGTACAGGGTCTTGGTGAGGCCACACCTGGAGTATTATGTACAGTTTTGGTCTCCTAACTTGAGGAAGGACATTCTTGTTATTGAGGGAGTGCAGCGAAGATTCACCAGACTGATTCCCGGGATGGCGGGACTGACATATCAAGAAAGACTGGATCAACTGGGCTTGTATTCACTGGAGTTCAGAAGAATGAGAGGGGATCTCATAGAAACGTTTAAAATTCTGACGGGTTTAGACAGGTTAAATGCAGGAAAAATGTTCCCGATGTTGGGGAAGTCCAGAACCCATGGGTCACAGTCTAAGGATAAGGGGTAAGCCATTTAGGACCGAGATGAGGAGAAACTTCTTCACCCAGAGAGTGGTGAACCTGTGGAATTCTCTACCACAGAAAGTAGTTGAGGCCAATTCACTAAATATATTCAAAAAGGATTTAGATGTAGTCCTTAGTCCTTAGAGGGATCAAGGGGTATGGTGAGAAAACAGGAATGGGGTACTGAAGTTGCATATTCAGCCATGAACTCATTGAATGGCGGTGCAGGCTAGAAGGGCCGAATGGCCTACTCCTGCACCTATTTTCTATGTTTCTATGTTTCTATGAGACTCGGGGCCCGGTTATAAACCACTCCTCTGCCGTGCCCGGTGTGTGTGGGCATTGAGGCAAGACGAGGCTCAGCCGTGATGCCCACAATGAGTGAACGGTCTGCCAATTATCACCATCAGCGCCATTTGTTGAAGGCCTGAGTCGGTACTGTCAGGGGGCTAGGCTGGGAGTACTGTCAACGTGCACAAAACCAAATCTGGAATTTCAAAGTAATCCCATTACAATCCAGAAAGCATTATAGAGAGTTAGACTCTAAAATGGCCACACCACAATATCACAGGCCCCTCCTTCGGCTCAGTAAGGAACACAATGTGCGGCTTGATGCTGAGTTACCAAGGCCAGGGATCGCCAGACGGCTGCTGGCTTGGTGGGGGTCAGCTGATCTTGGCCGATACGACAAGTGCTATATTTAGCTTCAGTGTCCCCGGACTTGCAGAAAAGGGGGAAGCACATGTTCCTCTCCCTCTCGACGTCATTGACACTGGGCTAATGTCCCAAAGAGGCCAGCTTCTTTCCAAATCCCCACCATGGCCATTACTGAAACGGGAGCCTCAACAGTAAGTGCTGCCCATGAAGGGCAGTTCTCGTCCTCGCCCAACCTCCGAGCACTTGTAGCAGGGGTTCCTGGACAGTGACCAGGAGCAGGAATCCGACTCCCTTCTAGCCCAGGTACACCGGGGCCAATATACTGGCTGACTGAGACCAGCTCACTCAGCACAGACCAGGGGTCAAAGCCGGAACCCTCCCGGTTTGTATGGGGCAGCTCCTCACTGGATAAACCCATTGAGCCATCAAAGGAACAGATAGCATTCCATTATTGCAGAGTATTTAACCTTCGAGCACAGAGAGAGAACACCGCAACATGGAGGAATTCAAACCAGAAACCCTTGCTCCAGCATGTCACGCCTACATTGTGAGACAGGCCCCCATTTTGTGCTGCAAATTACCGATAATCAAGTCAGCAACTTTCTACAATCTAACTTGAGCTATATCCAGATACACACCACAGTGTCGAGGGGTAAAGGTCTCCATTTGCTCTTCGGTTTAGTAAAAACATCAAGCACAGTGGCAACAGGATCCTGTGATCAGCAAATACAAATATCAGGAGAACATACAAAACACACAGCGGCTTTACAGAACTGAAGGTGTTCACGAGCCATTTCTGGCTTTATTTAAATACCATCCCATGCAGCAAACAGTCACAGAGGAGGGGCTGAGTGAAAGCCGCTTACCTCAGTCCTTCCACCCCTCAGACTGTCTTCCCAAGTGCCCCAACCACACAAAACACTTTCTCTGAGTTTGAAGAGATTTCAATCACATTTACCCACCCCATTTCTCTTGATCCCACCATCCCCCTCTCCAATCTGACCTTGGGAGTGAATCCCACAGCCTCACAGCTGTGTGTGTGACGTTTCTCCCCCTTCTGCTCTAAACCGCTTGCATTTAATCTATATCTGGGACTTCTCCTTCTAACCCTTTCAATTATTAGAAAATCTGTCTCTATCTACCCTGGCCCACCCCTTCAGAATTGTAAACACTTCCATCATATCACCCCATAATCTGCACTGTTCGAACGACAAAAGACCCAATTATTCAGGTATTTCTTCATTTGTATTTCTTTGGCCAGCATCTTAGTGAATCTGTGCTGCCCTCTCTAATAGCCTTCAGATCGTGTGGAGCCCAGTACTGTACACTCAGCTCGAATACAAGCTCATTGTTTATCTCTTGGTTATACTCTGTACCTCATGTTCCAGTCTGAAGGATCATCGAGCTGAGACTGAACGGTTTCTCTCCCCACAGATACTGCCTGACCTGCTGAGTGTTTCCAGCAGTTTCTGTATTTATTGCCAGAGTTCCATTTGTTTTTTTGCACAGTTGTATCAACCCGAGCTGCTGCCCTAATGTCCTGTGAATCTCTCCCCCAAATCCCTCTGCTCTCCTGCAGAACCGAGCCTGCTTCCATTCACAGTACAATTATTTAAATAAACATCACCTCACACTTACTGACATTGCATTCCATCTGCCATTTTTAGCCCATTTCCCAATCTTATCACTATCCCTTTAATCTTCGAAAGAATTAACTACCTATTTTTTGATCATCTGCCGATTTTACCACCACTCCCTCTGGGCCTCGATCCAAATCATTGATATACCGAGTGAACAGATCAAAATCCCGTGGGACCTCACTACCCCAACCACACTGAAAAACCACCTGGAACTTCTACTCTCAGTTTCCTCCCTTCTGACCAATCCAGTTTGCTACCCTCCCAATACTTCCAAATATTTTACGGATTCAGGAACAATAATCCGACTGAAACACATGCTCACCTCCATACAGATCTGGTAAAGTACAAGGCATGCTGTGTGGCTGAAGAGGCGATGTCTTTTCCAGTTAAATTCTACATTACCATCTTCATTCTCGTGGGTAACTAAGAGACAAAAACCCTGCTGATAATTGGCAGACTCAGACACAAGAAAACCTGGATCCCCACCCACCGAGGGAGGGGGGGCCGAGGGAGGCCTCACCTAGGGGCTGAGGGAGGGGGGCCGAGGGAGGCCTCACCTAGGGGCTGAGGGAGGGGGGCCGAGGGAGGCCTCACCTAGGGGCTGAGGGAGGGGGGCCGAGGGAGGCCTCACCTAGGGGCTGAGGGAGGGGGGGCCGCACTAGCAAAGCGGGAACAAATGGAGGAAATGAACCAGAACTGGAGGTAACTGCGTGGAAAAGCATCTGTTTCCGTCAATGCTTACCCAGTTACCCACCCTTCAGAATCCAGAATTACCATCGCTTGGGTTGGGTTCATGAATTTTTATTTGCTTTTTCAGAAGGCTAGTCTTTAATTATTGACGTATCCATCTGTAATTTAATTTACAGCACTAACACCCATTGTGGCCTTTCTGTGCAGAATACATTGTATTGTACTCATGAGAATCAGTATCATTTTGCCTTCCTCCTCCCTTGAAGGCAGACACCCTTGCTCGGTACGGAACTCACTCCCAAGTGATTATTTTGCATGTACAAGCATCAATGGGCTGTTCAACCGCGGGGGGGCAGAAGGGGCAACGCGGCACAGCTGGACCATGTGGTCACGTGATGCAACTGAAGTGCTTCCGGGGGCGGGGGGGAGGGGGGTTCAACAGATAATCATACCTTTGATTTTATAGAATGTTTCTTGGATAAAGGCCTGGATCGCTTTGAATCGCTCAACCACAAATCCCAGTGTGGGGAACTGGCAGCTGCCGTAGCTGATGAGCTGATTTGACAGCACGTTCGGGAATATTTTCTGCAGTCTCAAGGTCTGAAACCGGGTGAATGAGGCACCTAAACAGAGAAAGTTACACAACTCCAATCAAGCAGCAATGCTAAAGCAATGTCCCTTACACCACCATCAGTGGCTCAGCTGGTCGCACTCTCAATGGACTGTGGGTTCAAGCCCCACTCCAGGGGCATGTACACAATCTGGGCTGACATCTCAGTGCAATACTGAGAGCACTGCATTGCTGAGGTCCTGTTTACCACTTCAGGTAACATAAAAGAATTCCAAAATTGGGGAATTCTCCTGGTGTCCTGGCCAAAATTCCACCCTCAATCAGCACCAAAAAACTAAATTAACTGGTTAACCCGGGGGGCAGGGGAGAGATTAGCAACAGAGCTAGAAAATATAGCAGTGAGAGAGAGGATTCAAGATTCAACACTTGCCATTCATTATAATCACTCAACCATCGGTGGGCGTGCCTTCTGTTGCCTGGGCCCTAAGCTCTGGAACTCCCTCCCTAAACCTCCCCGTCTCTCTATCCTCCTTTAAAACGCTCCATAAAACCTCCCTCTGACCAAGCTTTTGGTCACCTGCCGTAATTTCTTCTTTTGTGGCTCGGTGTCAAATTTATCTCTTTTGTTGTTAACACTGCTGTGAAGCCCCTTGGGACATTTTACTACGTTAAAGGTGCTATATAAATAAAGGTTATTATTTATTATCTTTTGCAATCCAGAACAACAAACCAAGTTGTTTTTTGCCTCCCAAATGTGAGGGTGAGGGACATATCGTGGTCCATGTGAGAGCCAATGATGTGGATAAAGAACAGGGTGGGTGGGGAGGTAAGAACACTGGAGGGGGGGGGGGGGGTTGTGTGAGCCAACCTGCAAGTTATTTTACATTGTTTCACATGGAAAAGCACACAGCAAACATGGGGAATTAAAGTGTCTTTCGGCCTTTTACCTATCCTGAGGTCCAACTCCTGTCTTACATCCACAGCATCGTTGGTCTTCTGATCAGGTTCCACCAGATTCCCACAGGCCTGTTGGATGGAGCGAGGTGTAATCTCGGAAAACCGCGCTCGCAACACCTGCACATTGGGCTTCACTGCCCCGGGAGAGACAAGGCAGAGTGATCACCATCAGCAAATCTGGCCCTCACCAAGCATGCAGCAAAGTCTCTCAGCAACACATCAAAACTTTTCCAAAAGAAAAATCTCCTGAAATTTCGGCCAGAGGCTTCTTTCGGACAAACGCCTCCAACCAGAGAATTTCTCCGAAAGTACCTGATGTTCCCGGAGGAGCGTGGAATTCCATCGGGGAGGCCTTCTCTTCCCACGCTGCAAAGCGCGCTCCCGTCTTCCAGGTTCCCACGGAGACGGTGCAGTCACGTGTGACTGCTCAGCCAATCAGGTCCAGTATTCTCAATGAATAGCAATGGGAGCTCCGTATCTACCAGTCCTCATTGCTATTCATCGAGGAAAACAAACACACACAATAACACCAAATTCTAAATTAAAAACTCACCTCACAAAATTTAAATTCATTGAAATTAAAGTTAATAAATATCTTCGAGAAAACATTTTTTCCGAGTTTTTAAAAAGTTTTTTAAATTATGGTTTAAAATAAATTTAACTTAGTGGGCGGGGTTTTAAAAAGTGTTTTTTAATTTAATTTTTTATGTTTTAAGTGTGTTTTAAGACTCTTACGCCTGTACAGTGGGCTATGCGCCTGCTTTTATCAGGCACAAGAGTTTTGAGAACATTTGCTGGGCAAGATATGGATAAATCCCGCAATCCCGCCCGTGCAAGTGTCCTTGCTCCAGAGATGCAGAGGATTTGTCGAGCTGGAGCTTGACAGATTGAAAAAGGCTTTTGCGATGCCTCCCCGGGTCCGAACGCACTCCGTACACACTCTGTACGGACCTGGGGAGGCCGGGATTTCTGGGCCAATACCTGTACAACTAGAAATGACAACGGTCAGTGCCTCACCCAACCCACATCCTCGCCACAAGTCGGCATTTCCCAGAAGAGGCCAGCCAATAACAACCAGCTGTTTATCCTCTCCACACCAACGACAGTCATCTGCCACCCTGCTAAAACAAACTAGCTGACTGTACACCGAGGATCAAATCTCAGATCCTCTGATCTGTAGCCCTGGAGTCTGCACCAAATGATCCTGCTGCCATTGGGCCACAGCAGGGCGACCACAACAGAGCAGCATCCTCACAAATTGTGCCACAAACTCACATGCTCAATACAGACACGGGTCTCATTAGTTATTTTCCATCTACAACTGTACAGGTTATTGGTGAGGCCACACCTGGAGTACTGCGTACAGTTTTGGTCTCCGTATTTAGGGAAGGATATACTTGCATTGGAGGCTGTTCAGAGAAGGTTCACTAGGTTGATTCCGGAGATGAGGGGGTTGATTTAGGTTGAGCAGGTTGGGCCTATACTCATTGGCGTACAGAAGAATGAGAGGTGATCTTATCGAAACATATAAGATAACAAGGGGGCTCGACAAGGTGGGTGCAGGGAGGATATTTTCACTTATAGGGGAAACTAAAACTAGGGGACATAGTCTCAGAATAAGGGGCCACCCATTTAAAACTAAGATGAGGAGGAATTTCTTCTGTCAGAGGGATGTAAATCTGTGGAATTCTCTGCCCCAGAGAGCTGTGGAGGCTGGGACATTGAATATATTTAAGGCGGAGGTAGATAGATTTTTGTGCGATAAGGGGATAAGGGGTAATGGGGAGCGGGCGGGGAAGTGGAGCTGAGTCACGATCAGATCAGCCATGATCTTATTAAATGGCAGAGCAGGTTCGAGGGGCCGAATGGCCGACTCCTCCTATTTCTTATGCTCTTATGTAAAACACAGAAAAACAGCAGTCAAAACCACACAGTTGTAGCACACAGATCCCATCATCGACACCATTTAGCTCCCAATCTCACATATTGCCACCGCCTGCTCCTGCTTGCCCTCTGGTGGCTAGTTAAAGGTACAATGGATCCCCGGCTTGCGAGCACCATCAGAGCAGGACAGGGAGTGTGGAGCATTCCACTCGAGGGAGCAGCACGTGCTGGAGCAGGAGAGCGACGGCAGCAAAGTGGGTGACCGGATTGGACATCACCAAGGTCCAGGTCGGTGATTGGAGCGTGGGCAGGTACAGCAGGAGTGGCAAGGTTGGTACGCAGCAGCGGCAAGTGATTGCAGAACGACATGATCGGGGCCCAGGAGAGGCGAGGGCCCAGGGGCAGCACGGGCCCAGCCCACACTGCGATATGTGTACGCACTCGGCCCGTGCAGCAGAGCTGGTCTCCAGTCATCCTGGGTAACCCTTGCCACTGGACCAAGACCTCGCTCTGTCAAGTCCGTGTGGTGGCTGGTGTGCAACGGTCACCCCACGTTAAAAAAATCCACACACAGGCATCTTCCACCCTTCAGGATGTAGTTCGGGATCTGGAATATTAGGTCCTTCATTGGAACACCTGTGAACTTTCTGGCGTGGAAGCAAGTCATCCTCGCTTCGAGGGACTGCCTATGATGATGATGATGGAGAGTTCCGGGTCGGATTAGCAGACTGGCTCCAGGCACTGCTGGGCCCTGCAGAAACTCAAGAGGTTGAGCCAAAGAGGAAATCCTTCTTCCCAACTGGCATCCAAAAACAAAGCACATTTCTGTAAAATCGGTCCATTATTACTGAAACTCACAGGCACAAGTCCCGGCACTAAGATGCAGTCACTCCACAGTGCACACATACCTGCTTTACACACGTCAATGATTTCAAATCCAATGTTCTCCCCTTCACGATCACAGTCAGTCCAAATGATCAGCGCCTGGCATTTCTTCACCTCTCGCTCCAGGGTTCGCTACAAACAGGAGCCAAAACCAGCTGCAGTGATTACATTCTGTAATAAACTATTTGTAAATCATCTTTCCATTATTAAAAATTTACACAATTTGATTCATTTATCTGGTCATATAAAGGTGATAACATTGGGGAATAAAGCACTTTCTCCCTTCAGACATTCAATCTCCCATCAAACACTCCCAGGGCAGGTACAGGGGGTTAGATACAGAGTAAAGCTCCCTCGACACTGTCCCATCAAACACTCCCAGGGCAGCTACAGGACAGGGTTAGATACAGAGTAAAGCTCCCTCTACACTGTCCCATCAAACACTCCCAGGGCAGGTGCAGCACGGGGTTAGATACAGAGTAAAGCTCCCTCTACACTGTCCCATCAAACACTCCCAGGGCAGGTACAGGACAGGGTTAGATACAGAGTAAAGCTCCCTCCACACTGTCCCATCAAACACTCCCAGGGCAGGTACAGCACAGGGTTAGATACAGAGTAAAGCTCCCTCTACACTGTCCCATCAAACACTCCCAGGGCAGGTACAGCACGGGTTAAATACAAAATAAAGCTCCCTCTACACTGCCCCATCAAACACTCCCAGGGCAGGTACAGCACGGGTTAGATACAGAGTAAAGCTCCCTCTACACTGTCCCATCAAACACTCCCAGGGCAGGTACAGCACGGGTTAAATACAAAATAAAGCTCCCTCTACACTGCCCCATCAAACACTCCCAGGGTAGGTACAGCACAGGTTAAATACAGAATAAAGTGGGTGTGCGAAATGTGAGATCCTGAACCGTTTTTATGATAATTAATGCACCTTAATATCCACATAATTCTCTGGACAGTACTTCTCCACCTCAGCATCAAAGAGAGTCACAGGGTTACAGCTGTGCCTGGATATCGGAAACAAAAGCTTCAATGAGCAAAACCCAAACAGATTATTCTTACATTCAGAGACCTTGCTGAATTCTGACAATCATTGTTGACTTAAAACAAGGGCCGGATGATTTGAATATCTTTGTGACACTGAGGAACGGATAAACAAAATCATGATATGATTTTTGCTTCTAGATTTAAAGTAATTGGTAGAAGGTTTAGAGGAGATTTGAGGGGAAATGTCTTCACCCAGAGGGTGGTGGGGGTCTGGAACTCACGGCCTGAAAAGGTGGTAGAGGCAGAAACCCTCACCACATTTAAAAAGTGCTTGAATATGCACTTAAAGTGCTGTAACTTACAGGGCTACGGACCGAGAGCTGGAAAGTAGGATTTGGATGGATCGCTCTTGTTCGGCCGGCGCAGACATGATGGGCCGAAATAGCTTCCTGGCGTACTGTAAATTATGATTCTATGGTCAGTTTAAGCTGCTCCGGGGCTTAAAGTCCATGCGTGTACATCTGATTATTGGACTATGAGAACAGGCTTCACATCTACCCAATGCTGAGAACAACTTCTCTCTGCCGACTGTGAAATGAGTCTGAATAGATACTACACAGTTCCTGGGGCAATGTGCCCAATCGTATTCTGGAGCCACAGGACGATCTGCGGGAAACAGAAAACGGTCACACTGGTCCAGTGGGGTGCTCCAATTAGACAGTAGTTGAGGTACGACGGTGAAGCAGAGTAGAGAGAGCTTTACCTTACACCCAAGGGTTTAATGCTGACATTGCGCATCCAAAATTAGAAAAGTTTGCAATTCCCTGCCACGAAAACGCGCCTCCCAGCTCGGCTTTAAGTCAAGGAAACGTTTTTTATAAATGTATACTGCTCAATTTTGCAACAATAGTGCTTTCTCCTTCACTGGTGGTATTCGGAACTGCTGCACTTTCAACAACAGATATTCTGGTGATCAAAAATCAAACTGCAAGATCCAAAAATTGCTGCAGCAAATAAACCCAATCTTGTGCTTGTGAAATGGGATTTATATTTCAATAGAAACTTACCATTTCTGAAACGGTGACTTGAACTCTAACTCGAGGAGGTGACCGGAGACAGAGGTCATCACTACAGCAACATTCTGCAGTTATTGTGGAGAGAGGGAGTGAAAGAGAATACTCGAGTGAGCTCAAATAAACATTACTTGCAACAAAGTAAACTTCGTATTATACACGCTTTGTGTTTCCATTTTTAGTTCTTACTCTCTCAAACCTTTGTACAGGGACTCACTCCCTGACAAAAGACCCTCTCCATTCAACGCCAGGGCCTGGAATTTGCGGTCAGTGACGAAGTGATGGTACTTGGCGCTGACATCAAAGAAAGCTGCCCACAAAGTTCTAGCAATCTGTGGCACCGATTTTAGCTCTCCCGACCTTTGCTGAATCTGCCGCCAAATCAAGCGAATCTCCAATGTCCAGAGCTCAAGCTGGCTTAGCAGCCAATCACATTGAAGAATTCTCAGAGACAACAAACCAGGAAGTAAAATGCACAGATTCTAATGTACTTGTTATACATTTTACAGAAAGCAAAATAAAGATTGGGACATACACATGGGGTTAAGATAGAAGCTGAAATATCAAAAACTTTTTAAATTTTTTTTAAAATAATATAATTCTTAATCATATTAATGGAAAAATTTGACATTCCCACAAATATAAAATTAGTTTTCTGGTCCAGAACAGATGTTCAGCAATCAATACGCCATTAAAAACCCAGTTACGCTTCTTTCAACAAGGCTTAACTTTTTTCAGGGGTGGGGGGGGGGGGGTTTAAAACAGTGATATTCCAGGGTAATAGTGCAAATTTCCATCCTTATTTGTGATTTGAATTGGTTGCTGACTCTGGGGAATTCCACAGCGTAACCGGCGACAGATCGGGGAATAACTTCAGGATTTCCATGTTTATTTGCACAGGCTCTGAATCACGAAGTTGCTGAGGGGCAATATTGATTTTAAACTGAGCTGTAGCAGGGTCTGGGGAACAGCAGGTTGTGTCTGCTGCCTTCTATCAGTACGCTCGGCTTTGAATCTAGCCTTGTGTACCGGTACGGAATAAGAAGGGCACTGCATCTCTCCTGATAATCTCGTCCCAGTAAAGCCAGCTGTGAATTGCTTCCTGCATGGCCCTCACGGTCAGAACTTTTGTTTTAGAATCACTCCACGAGCAACTCGCATAATCCCAGCGCTTCAAAATCCCCATTCCAGCCTCTACTTCCAAGCAACCACCCCGAATTTTCACAAGACTGGGGAGGTTGGATTGGTGGTCCGACATATATTTCTAAAAATAAACAATCTGCTTTTTATTTTTATCTGTACACTCAAGGAACAGAAATTAGATTTATCATCATCATAGAAACCTAGAAACATAGAAAATAGGTGCAGGAGTAGGCCATTCGGCCCTTCGAGCCTGCACCACCATTCAATGAGTTCATGGCTGAACATGCAACTTCAGTACCCCATTCCTGCTTTCTCACCATCCCCCTTGATCCCCCGAGTAGTAAGGACTCCATCTAACTCCTTTTTGAATATATTTAGTGAATTGGCCTCAACAACTTTCTGTGGTAGAGAATTCCACAGGTTCACCACTCTCTGGGTGAAGAAGTTTCTCCTCATCTCGGTCCCAAATGGCCCACCCCCATCCCGAGACTGTGACCCCTGGTTCTGCACTTCCCCAACATTAATAAGAACATAAGAACATATGAACACAAGAATTAGGAACAGGAGTCGGCCATCTAGCCCCTCGAGCCTGCTCCGCCATTCAACAAGATCATGGCTGATCTGGCCGTGGACTCAGCTCCACTTACCCGCCCGTTCCCCATAACCCTTAATTCCCTTATTGGTTAAAAATCTATCTATCTTTGACTTGAATACATTCAATGAGCTAGCCTCAACTGCTTCCTTGGGCAGAGAATTCCACAGATTCACAACCCTCTGGGAGAAGAAATTCCCTCTCAACTCGGTTTTAAATTGGCTCCCCCGTATTTTGAGGCTGTGCCCCCTAGTTCTATTCTCCCCTACCAGTGGAAACAATCTCTCTGCCTCTATCTTGTCTATCCCTTTCATTATTTTAAATGTTTCTATAAGATTACCCCTCATCCTTCTGAGCCCAGTCTACTCAATCTATCATCATAAGAGAACAGGTGGGACAGATAACCGTTGAGGGAAGGGGTGGGTGGGACAGGTTTACCGCACGCTCCTTCCGCTGCCTGGCCTGATTTCTTCATGCTCTCGGCGACGAGACTCGAGGTGCTCAGCGCCCTCCCGGATGCACTTCCTCCACTTAGGGCGGTCTTTGGCCAGGGACTCCCAGGTGTCGGTGGGGATGTTGCACTTTATCAGGGAGGCTTTGAGGGTGTCTTTGAAATGTTTCCTCTGCCCACCTTTGGCTCGTTTGCCGTGGATGAGTTCCGAGTAGAGCGCTTGCTTTGGGAGTCTCGTGTCTGGCATGCAGACAACGTGGCCTGCCCAGCGGAACTGATCAAGTGTAGTCAGTGCTTCAATGCTGGGGATGTTAGCCTGGTTGAGGACGCTAATGTTGGTGCGTCTGTCCTCCCAGGGGATTTGTAGGATCTTGCAGAGACATCGTTGGTGGTATTTCTCCAACGACTTGAGGTGTCTACTGTACATGGTCCATAAATCTGAGCCATACAGGAGGGCGGGTATTACTACAGCCCTGTAGACCATGAGCTTGGTGGCAGATTTGAGGGCCTGGTCTTCGAACACTCTTTTCCTCAGGCGGCCGAAGGCTGCACTGGCGCACTGGAGGCGGTGTTGAATCGAGTCGTCAATGTCTGCTCTTGTTGATAAGAGGCTCCCAAGGTATGGGAAATGGTCCACGTTGTCCAGGGATCTTGATGACTGGGGGGCAGTGCTGTGCAGCGAGGACAGGCTGGTGGAGGACCTTTGTCTTACGGATGTTTAGCGTAAGGCCCATGCTTTCATGAGAGATTACGAGTGTTTTTCCTACTGTTCAAAATCACACCTGCATCTCAGAATTTTCAGAAACTTACTACGCTCAGAGAGAAGCAGCATAGTGCACTCAACACATACCTGCCAATTGTAGCACTGACCCCAGCTCTGCCATCAAGAGCAGCTTTGGAAGGGGGAGGAAAAAATAGTTTGAGTAATTCACTGCCCCAGTTACCGTGGTAACCCCTCTCAGTGTCTGATCATACACAAGTCTGGCAGAGGCCTGTGAGCAATCACTCGGAAACTCCCTCTCAACACAGGTGTCGCAGTGAGAAAACGGGAGGAGACAAAAAAAATTCAGTAAGAGTTTTTTTCCCCCCAAAAGATTATGAATCTGAAGACATACCTGGCCGAATAGATTAGACTCGTATTCATAGATCTTATTGAATCTTGAAAGTCCTTCTCTCTAGTTGATGCAAAACAGAAAGGTTATTGAAAGACTGTGTTTGGAAAGTAAGTAAAACTTAACCAAATCAAACTATCAAATCACAGTGCTGGGGATTCCCAATTCCCCAGGCACCACCTGAGCTACTGTACTCTGGAGACCAGAAAAGCCCAGACAGCATCCTGCTGCTCTATGCTGAATTCACTGATCTTAGTCAGGAAATCAGCAGAGGTGGGAGAAAGAGAGCAAAGTCCAGAAATCAGGCTCCCGATTGCTATCAAACGACGAGTGCTGGAAAGAATGTGTGTGGGGTTACTGGGCGAGGAAAGATTTGGCTCATTATCCCCATGTTTGGACTCTCTCACTGGAGGGTGCCCGGCATCGAGTCCTTTTGTTCCAGCTTAATCAGCGGGCAGCACTCTCGCCTCGGAGTCAGAGGGCCGTGGGTTCAAGCCCCGCTCCAGACACTAGAGTACTGAGGGTGTGGGGGTGGCCCAGTGTGGAGCCCTGGGGTGGGGTATGTGCGAGGTCCGGGCCCCAGGGAGGGGTATGGGGGCCCCGGGGTATTGGGGGGTATCGGGGCCCCGGTATCGGGGCCTCGGGGTATGGAAGGTATTGGGGTCCCGGGGTATGGGGGCGGGGTATCAGGGGTGAGGGGTATCGGGGCCCCGGGGTATGGGGGGTATCGGGGCCCTGGGGTATGGGGGGTATCGGGTATGGGGGCCCCGGGGTATGGGGGATATCAGGGCCCCGGGGTACGGGGGGTGTCGGGGCCCCGGGGTACGGGGGGTGTCGGGGTAATCGGGGCCCCGGGGGTATCGGGGCCCCGGGGTACGGGGGGTATCAGGGCCCCGGGGTACGGGGGGTATCGGGGCCCCGGGGGTATCGGGGCCCCGGGGTACGGGGGGTATCAGGGCCCGGTGGTACGGGGGGTATCAGGGCCCGGGGGGTATCAGGGCCCCGGGGGTATCGGGGCCCCGGGGTACAGGGATATCGGGGCCCCGGGGGGTATCGGGGCCCCGGGGTACGGGGGGTATCGGGGCCCCGGGGTATGGGGGCTATCGGGGCCCGGGGGGTATCGGGGCCCCGGGGGGTATCGGGTCCCCGGGGTACGGGGGGTATCGGGGCCCCGGGGTACGGGGGGTATCGGGGCCCCAGGGTATGGGGGGGTGTTGGGGCCCCGGGGTACGGGGGTATCGGGGCCCTGGGGTATGGGGGGTATTGGGGCCCCGGGGTACGGGGGGTATCAGGGCCCGGTGGTACGGGGGGTATCAGGGCCCGGGGGTACGGGGGGTATCAGGGCCCCGGGGTACAGGGATATCGGGGCACGGGGGGTATCGGGGCCCCGGGGTACGGGGGGTATCGGGGCCCCGGGGGGTATCAGGGCCCCGGGGTATGGGGGGTACCGGGGCCCCGGGGTATGGGGGTATCGGGGCCCTGGGGTATGGGGGGTATTGGGGCCCCGGGGTACGGGGGGTATCGGGGCCCCGGGGTACGGGGTGTATCGGGGTATCGGGGCCCCGGGGTATGGGGGGTACGGGGGGTACCGGGGCCCCGGGGTACGGGGGGTATCGGGGCCCTGGGGTATGGGGGGTATTGGGGCCCCGGGGTACGGGGGGTATCGGGGCCCCGGGGTACGGGGTGTATCGGGGTATCGGGGCCCCGGGGTATGGGGGGTACGGGGGGTATTGGGGCCCCGGGGTACGGGGGGTATCGGGCCCCGGGGGTATCGGGCCCCGGGGTACGGGGGTATCGGGGTACGGGGGGTATCGGGGCCCCGGGGTACGGGGGGTATCGGTGCCCCTGGGTACGGGGGGGTATCAGGGCCCCGGGGTACGGGGGTATCGGGGCCCCGGGGGTATCGGGGCCCCGGGGTACGGAGGGTATCGGGGCCCCGGGGCACGGGGGTATCAGGGCCCCGGGGTACGGGGGGTATCCGGGCCCCGGGGTATCGGGGTACGGGGGGTATCAGGGCCCCGGGGGGTATTGGGGCCCCGGGATACGGGGGGTATCGGGGCCCCGGGATACGGGGGGTATCGGGGCCCCGGGGTACGGGGGTATCGGGGCCCTGGGGTATCGGGGTACGGGGGTATCGGGGCCCCGGGGTACGTGGGGTGTCGGGGCCCCGGGGTACGTGGGGTGTCGGGGCCCCGGGGTACGGGGGTATCGGGGTACGGGGGGTATGAGGGCCCCGGGGTACGGGGGTATCAGGGCCCCAGGGTATGGGGGGTACGGGGGTATCGGGGCCCCGGGGGGTATCGGGGCCCGGGGGTATCGGGGTACAGGGGTATCAGGGCCCCGGGGTACGGGGGGTATCGGGGTACGGGGGGTATCGGGGTACGGGGTATCGGGGCCCGGGGGTATCGGGGTACGGGGGCCCCGGTTCTTACCCTCCGGAAGCGGCCGCCCGACATGATCTCGGCGATGCCTTTGGCCGCGTCGTTCTTCTCGGCCACGCACAGCACCTGGCGAGCCTGCAGCCGCCGGCCCATCGCGCTGCTCATCATGCGGCTCAGCACCGGGCCCATGCCGGGGTCAGCCGGAGCCCGAACTACTCCCAGTCCCAGGCTCGGGCCTGGTCGCCATTGCGCCGCCTCAGCCCGCGCCGCGGATGCGCATGCGCCCCTGCCGGCACACTCCAGGCAGCCCAGCGCGGCCGGTTACCTAGCAACCAGCTCCCGGGCACCTCCCACTGTCAGTCACTGTGATTGACAGCTGCTCCTCACATTCACACAGGAGGCCATTCAGCCCATCGAGCCTGTCCCACTCCCACACCTTTCCCCGGAGCCCTGCCATTTATTTCCCTTCAGGCACCTATCCAGCTCCCCGCTGCACAGACAGCGCAGTGTGGGCGGGCCCGGGCCTTCGCCCCTCCTGTGTGCCCGCCCGCCCTGCAATCAGCGACCGGGCGCACACTGCTCCCTCCACCACCCTCTCAGGCAGAACATTCCAGATCCTAACCACTCGCTGCATAAAAAAGGTATTCCTCATGTCGCCTTTGGTTCTTTTGCCAATTACCTTAAATCTGTGTCCTCTGGTTCTCGACCCTTCCCCCAATGGGAACAGTCTCTCTCTACTCTGTCCAGACACCTCATGATTTTGAACACTTCCATTAAATCTCCTCTCAACCTTCTCTGCTCCATGCAGAACAACCCCAGCTTCTCCAGTCTAGCCATGTAACTGGTGTCCCTCATCCCTGGAACCATTCTTGTAAATCTTCTCCGCAACCTCTCTAAGACCTTCACATCCTTCCTAAAATGCAGTGCCCAGAATTAGAAATAATACCCTAGTTCAGGCCGAGCCAGTGTTTTATACAGGTTCATCATAACTTCCTAATGATAACTTTCTTTTTTGTCTTATAACACCCCTGTAAATTGCCTTGGGACATTTTACTACATTAAAGGTGCTATATTAATACAAGTTGTTGTTGTTATACAACGCGATGTTAAAAATAAACACACCTCCACATGTTTAATTGGGTTTGCAGCCCGTGTGATATAAACAAAATAGAAATACAAGACCAGTGCAAAGGTGGGAAATCTGAACTTAAAATAGAAAACACGAGGCTCAAAAATGTTATTACTCCCCATTCAGCTGTGACATTTTATGTTCTGTAACTGATCATTTCCTATTGAACTTGCAGCACTTTTCTGCTGGTTTTACCTCTTCCCAGTATTTATCTTATAAAGGAGGGAGGGATGCATTGCTAATTGTGACAAAACAATTAGTGTGTAGCTTAAATCGCAATAATATTTTAAGAGATACTGAAGTGGACGTTAATGTTCCCGGGGCTAACTCTCATCATCATAGGCAGTCGCTCGGAAAAGAGGACGACTTGCTTCAAAGAAGTGAGTTGAGTTCTCAGGTGGCTGAACAGTCCAATACAGTAATTACAGTCTGTCACAGGTGGGACAGACAGTGGTTGAGGGAAGGGGAGGGTGGGACTGGTTTGCCGCACGCTCCTTCCGCTGCCTGCGCTTGGTTTCTGCATGCTCTCGGCGACGAGACTCGAGGTGCTCAGCGCCCTCCCGGATGCACTTCCTCCACTTAGGGCGGTCTTTGGCCAGGGACTCCCCGGTGTGGGTGGGGATGTTGCACTTTATCAGGGAGGCTTTGACCTTGTAATGTTTCCTCTGCCCACCTGGGGCTCGCTTGCCGTGTAGGAGTTCCGAGTAGAGCGCTTGCTTTGGGAGTCTCGTGTCTGGCATGGGGACAATGCAGTCAGGGTGCACAGCGGAACCACCGGCGCGACGGATCGGAAGTTGGGGAGCGCTGGGCGGCGGACCGGAAGCTGGGGCGCGTTGCCGTGGGGATGCGGATGATGGCGGCGGCGGGCGCGGGCCTGGGCCTAGCGCGGGCTCTCGGGGCCCCGTCACCCTCGGCCCGACACCTGATCCCAGCGGCTCTCGCCGGCTTGGCCGGGCACAGGGGCGCTGGCTCCGGGATAAAGGTCTCGGGAAGGCGCGGCGCCGTGCGGCCTGAGGATTGTGCTGGGTGAGTGGGAGGGTAATGGGGGAGGGTCGGGAACCGCGGCCCCGACCCCTCCGTCCTCCGGCCCCTCCGTCCTCCGGCCCCGGCCCCTCCGTCCTCCGGCCCCGGGCCCCGACCCCGGCCCCTCCGTCCTCCGACCCCTCCGTCCTCCGGCCTCCGGCCCCGGCCCCTCCGTCCTCCGGCCCCGGCCCCTCCGTCCTCCGGCCCCGACCCCTCCGGCCTCCGGCCCCGGCCCCTCCGTCCTCCGGCCCCGGCCCCTCCGTCCCCGGCCCCTCCGGCTCTGGCCCCGTCCCCTCCGTCCTCCGGCTCCGGCCCCGTCCCCTCCGGCCCCGGCCCCTCCGTCCTCCGGCTCTGACCCCGTCCCCTCCGGCCTCCGGCCCCGGCCCCGGCCCCTCCGTCCTCCGGCCCCGGCCCCTCCGTCCTCCGGCCCCGACCCCTCCGGCCTCCGGCCCCGGCCCCTCCGTCCTCCGGCCCCGACCCCTCCGGCCTCCGGCCCCGGCCCCTCCGGCCCCGGCCCCTCCGTCCCCGGCCCCTCCGTCCCCGGCCCCGACCACTCCGTCCTCCGGCCCCGGCCCCTCCGTCCTCCGGCCCCTCCGTCCTCCGGCCCCTCCGTCCTCCGTCCTCCGGCCCCTCCGTCCTCCGGCCCCTCCGTCCTCCGGCCCCGGCCCCTCCGTCCTCCGGCCCCGACCCCGTCCCCTCCGGCCCCGGCCCCTCCGTCCTCCGGCCCCTCCGTCCTCCGGCCCCTCCGTCCTCCGGCCCCGGGCCCCGACCCCGGCCCCTCCGTCCTCCGGCCTCCGGCCCCGGCCCCTCCGTCCTCCGGCCCCGGCCCCTCCGTCCTCCGGCCCCGACCCCTCCGGCCTCCGGCCCCGGCCCCTCCGTCCTCCGGCCCCTCCGTCCCCAGCCCCGGGCCCCTCCGTCCTCCGGCCCCGGCCCCTCCGTCCCCGGCCCCGGCCCCTCCGTCCTCCGTCCTCCGGCTCTGGCCCCGTCCCCTCCGTCCTCCGGCTCCGGCCCCGTCCCCTCCGGCCCCGTCCCCTCCGGCCCCGGCCCCTCCGTCCTCCGGCTCTGGCCCCGTCCCCTCCGGCCTCCGGCCCCGGCCCCTCCGTCCTCCGTCCTCCGGCCCCGGCCCCTCCGTCCTCCGGCCCCGACCCCTCCGTCCCCGGCCCCTCCGTCCCCGGCCCCTCCGTCCTCCGTCCTCCGGCTCCGGCCCCGTCCCCTCCGTCCTCCGGCCCCGGCCCCTCCGTCCTCCGGCTCTGGCCCCGTCCCCTCCGTCCTCCGGCCCCGGCCCCTCCGTCCTCCGTCCTCCGGCCCCGGCCCCTCCGTCCTCCGGCCCCGACCCCTCCGTCCCCGGCCCCTCCGTCCTCCGTCCTCCGGCTCTGGCCCCGTCCCCTCCGTCCTCCGGCCGCGGCCCCGGCCCCTCTGTCCTCCGGCCCCGACCCCTCCGTCCTCCGGCCCCGGCCCCTCCGGCCTCCCTCCCTCTCTCCGGCCCCGGGCCGGGCCTCCCTCCCTCCGGCCCTCCCTCCCTCTCTCCGGCCTCCCTCCCTCTCTCCGGCCCCGGGCCGGGCCTCCCTCCCTCCGGCCCTCCCTCCCTCTCTCCGGCCTCCCCTCCCTCTCTCCGGCCTCCCCTCCCTCTCTCCGGCCTCCCCTCCCTCTCTCCGGCCTCCCTCCCTCTCTCCGGCCCCGGGCCGGCCCTCCCTCCCTCCCTCCGGCCCTCCCTCCCTCCCTCCCTCCGGCCCTCCCTCCCTCCCTCCCTCCCTCCCTCCGGCCCTCCCTCCCTCCCTCCCTCCCTCCCTCCGGCCCTCCCTCCCTCCCTCTCTCTCTCCGGCCCCCCCTCCCTCCCTCTCTCTCTCCGGCCCCCCCTCCCTCTCTCTCTCCGGCCCCGGGCCGGGCCTCCCTCTGTCCGGCCTCCGGCCTCAGTTCCAAGCCGCACTGTGACCTTGGGCCTGCCCCTCCGGTTGGGGTGAGGAGGAATGTGACGCGGGCTGCTTTTATCTGTGTTTAAAGTTAGATGTTTTCAGTGAAAGCCGCGGTTATTGTCTGTTCCGAACATGAAGCGATCATTGAGCGAGGGCCCGGTTTGGGTCAAAGCTGCTCTCTGTCCCCTGCTGTTGTGATATTTTCTCCTCCTGTGTTTGGCGGCGGGAGGTGGACAATCTGAAAGCTCGGGCAATGCTGCTTTTGCAAGATTCAGGGTAAGATCCCACTTTTTGCCCCATTGCAAGTCCGGATCATCAGAACATCGGAAATAGGAGCAGGAGCCGAGCCTGCTCCGCCAGTCAATAAGATCATGGCTGATCTTCCACCTTCCCACACTAACCCCATAATCCCTGAATTCCCTTTGTTCCTAAAAATCTATCGACCTCTGCCTTGAATATACTCAACGACTGAGCATCCACAGCTCTCCGGGGCTGAGATCAATAGCTTTTTGGGCACTAAGGGAATCGAGGGATATGGGGATCGGGCGGGAAAGTGGAGTTGAGGTGGAAGATCAGCCATGATCTTATTGAATGGTGAAGAAGGCTCGAGGGGCCGAATGGCCGACTCCTGCTCCTAATTGTTTTGTTCTTATTCCAATCCAGCCTGACAGCCAACAGGTGCACATAGCAGCTTTGTATCTGGTTTATTGGGTAGTGAATCAGTAGGAACCAGCTTTAGGAGGAGAAAATGAATATGATCTGTGTTCTCGTGCACTCGAACCTACAACTTCTGGTCTGCCTCTGACAACTGATGGGATTTTTTTTTACTTCAGGAAGAACAATGCAGGCAGAGCTTTCTTCGCTACAACTCCAGGCGAACACAAATCTTCACCAAAGGATAACAAAAGCAGTAGTGACAGTGGAACAATCAAATTTAGCACCAGTAAGGCAAGTTACCGAGTTTGGACAGTGGACAAGTCCCTGGGCAGTGATTACCAGAACCCCTGGTGGAAGGTGCTTCCCCTCAGCCTTGTTGGGATTGCATTTCTCGTTTGGTGCTTCCTGCGGGAAGAATCCGACGTTGATAAAATACTCGAACAGACATTGCTTGACCATTTGCCCGCTTTCAAACAGACTGTGGCTGAGCCAGAGGAAGACACCAAAGAACCAAGTAAAGGAACATAACAAATGGACGATGAAAACCCTCGCAGGATCAGACCGCAATATTTCACTGCAAACTCAAAATGTTTTGTACAGGAGAGGAAAAACAGTTCATATAACGACAGAGTGTTTAAAACTTCATCAATGTAAATTTAAACAGGTTGAACTGATTGGTGCGACATTGCAGCAGTGGCTCCTGGGATTCCTTCAAAGGCTGGGTTTGGAGGGGAGCCATACTCTCCTTCTCCCTATCGAATATTGGCAGAGGATGAAGAGTTCGGCCACCTGCGTAACCTCGTGCTCACTGAATGGTATAGGTCGGTTCTTGGTGACATCATCTGATTCTGAGCTTTCCAGACCACCAGTGCACCTGAGGACAGAATGCTCTTTGCTGTGCTACCCTGCACAAGTAGAAGAGCAAGTACGCTATCTATAATTGTATTGTACTTCAAGTGGACGAAATGTAAATATTTCTCACCTCCACCTTTTCTGAAACCTCAGCGACAGCACAGCGAACACTGTCACAAAAAGGGGATTAAAATAACCAACAATTAATCATGTCACGCCACAGCTTCCCAGGCCTGTATCACTGCCACTTGATGCTTGCACATGGCAGTACAGTTAATCAGAGAAAAGAATTATAGAATCATTGGTACAAGCATGTCTTTTATCAATCTGTTCAGATGTTAAATCTGTATAATAAAGTGCTGTGTGGACAATGACTTATTCCTTTATTTGATAGTTATGAAGTTGGGATGTTCTTATAGAAAGGCTCTAAGTTTATAAAAACAGTTTTGAGAACAAGAATTGGCGACTTGTGTATCTTTTGTTTTAAGTCAGTATTTTGTTTCTCCGTCACCATACCTCACTCGGAGGTTTCGCCTTGTGTTGGCCTCTATCCAGTCTACTGGTACTCCCCCACGGGCCAGTAACACTGTGCTGGTTAGATTCTGATATTTGTATAAACGTGTCCAGTTGCTGCTGTGCACGTTGCCTTCTTGCCCGATTACTCCCTTCCACTTTTGGTTCCTTTCCAATTTTAGACAATTTAAGCTCCTTGAGGGTTCCAACTCCCCAGACATTTCAGACTGTGTGTCCGTACCGGAGATCAGTAGTTCTGTCGTTGCCTGTGTCTGTTTTGTTACTCTTTGTGAGCATGGACACCGTGTTGGCCTCTATCCAATCTACTGGCACTTCCCCATAAGCCAGTAACACTTATGCTGGGAATGATTGCCTTACACATCTCTCGCCTCTCAGCACTGCTGGTGTAAATACCATCCATCTCTGGGGTTTCAGTGATTTTGAGCCCATTTAGCCAGTCTAGGAATTCTGTCTCATGTATGTCACTGAACGCTGCAGGGCATTCTGGGGGGGAAGGGGGAACAGCCAGAGGTCGTAGTCCATATCGGGACCAATGACAAAGGTAGGAAGAGGGATGAGGTCCTGCAGGCAGAGTTTAGGGAGCTAGGAGAGAGATTAAAAAGCAGGACCTCAAAGGTAGTAATCTCCGGATTACTCCCAGTGCCACGAGCTAGTGAGTACAGAAATAGGAGGATAGAGCAGATGAATACGTGGCTAGAGAGATGGTGCAGGAGGGAGGGTTTTAGTTTCCTGAGGCATTGGGACTGTTTCTGGGGGAGGAGGGATCTGTACAAGCCGGACGGGTTGCACCTCAACAGAGCCGGGACCAATATCCTCGTGGCGGGGGGTTGCTAGTGCTGTTGGGGAGGGTTTAAACCAGATTGTCAGGGGGATGGGAACCTGAAAATAGATTCAGCAGGGAGGGGAGTAAAGCTGGAATTTGAAAGCAAAAATAAAGAAAGTGAGTTTGAAGGAGAGCAGGAAAAAAGGGTTAAAAAAAAAACTCAAAGGCACTTTGTCTAAATGCATGTAGCATTTGTAACAAAATAGATGAGTTGACGGCACGAATTGAGACAAATGGGTATGATCTGATAGCCATTACAGAGACATGGTTGCAAGTTGACCAGGACTGGGAATTAAATATTCAGGGGTACTTGACAATCCGGAAGGACAAACAGAAAGGAAAAGGAGGTGGGATAGCTCTATTGATAAAGGATTGAATCACTGCAATAGTAAGAAACGATATTGGCTCAAATGATAAGTTTGGATGGAGATAAGGAACAACAATAAGGGGAAAAAGTCACTGGTGGGTGTAGTCTATAAGTCCCCTAGCAGCAGTCAGAGTATAAACCAGGAAATAGTGGGAGCTTGTAAAAAGGGAACAGCAATAATCATGGGTGATTTTAACCTCCATATTGATTGGACAAATCAAATTGGTCAGGGAAGCCTTGAGGAGGAGTTCATAGAGTGCATAAGGGATGGGTTCCTTGTCCTGGTAAAGGATCCCCTTGGATTGAGTGATCATAGCATGATTGAATTTCAAATCCAGATGGAGGGTGAGAAAGTTGGATCTCTAACCAGCGTACCAAGCTTAAATAAAGGAGACTATGAAGGTATGAGGGCAGAGGGGGTAAAGTGGACTGGGAAAATAGATTAAAATGTAGGACAGTGGCCAAAACTAGTGGAAGGACAGAAGACTGGGAAGCTTTTAAAAGCCAGCAAAGAACAACTAAAAAAATGATTAAGGGAAGATAGACTATGAAAGTAAAAACAGATAGCAGGAGTTTCAGTAGGTATAAAAAAGGAAACGGGTGTCTAAAGTAAATGTTGGTCCCTTAGAGGACGAGACCGGGGAATTAGTAATGGGGAACATGGAGATGGCAGAAACTCTGAACAAATATTTTGTATCAGTCTTTACGGTAGAGGACACTAACAATATTCTGACAGTGGATAGTCAAGGGGCGATGGGGGGGGGGGGGGGGGAGAGGAACTTAACACGATCACAATCACTAAGGAGGTGGTACTCAGTAAGATAATGGGACTACAGGCAGATAAATCCCCTGGACCTGATGGCTTGCATCCTAGGGTCTTAAGAGAAGTAGCGGCAGGAATTGTGGATGCATTGGTTGTAATTTACCAAAATTCCCTGGATTCTGGGGAGGTCCCAGCAGATTGGAAAACTGCAAATGTAACGCCCCTATTTAAAAAAGGAGGCAGACAAAAAGCAGAAAACTATAGACCAGTTAGCCTAACATCTGTGGTTGGGAAAATGTTGGAGTCCATTATTAAAGAAGCAGTAGCAGGATATTTGGAAAAGCAAAATTTGGTCAGGCAGAGTCAGCATGGATTTATGAAGGGGAAGTCATGTTTGACAAATTTTCTGGAATTCTTTGAGGATGTAACGAACAGGGTGGATAAAGGGGAACCAGTGGATGTGGTGTATTTGGACTTCCAGAAGGCATTTGACAAGGTGCCACATGAAAGGTTACTGCCCAAGATAAAAGTTCACAGGATTGGGGGTAATATATTAGCACGGATAGAGGATTGGCTAACTAACAAAAACATAGAAAATAGGTGTAGGAGTAGGCCATTTGGCCCTTTGAGCCTGCACCACCATTCAATAAGATCATGGTTGATCATTCCCTCAGTACCCCTTTCCTGCTTGCTCTCCTTACCCCTTGATCCCTTTAACTGTAAGGGCCATATCTAACTCCCTCTTGAATATATCTAAGAACTGGCATCAACAACTCTTTGCAGTAGAGAATTCCACAGGTTCACAACTCTGAATTAAGAAGTTCATCCTCATCTCGGTCCTAAATGGCTTATCCTTAGACTGTGACCCCTGGTTCTGGACTTCCCCCAACTTCGGGAACATTCTTCCTGCATCTAACCTGTCCAGTCCCGTCAGAATTTTATATGTTTCTATGAGATCCCCTCTCATTCTTCTAAACTCCAGTGAATACAGGCCCAGTTGATCCAGTCTCTCCTCATATGTCAGTCCTGCCATCCTGGGCATCAGTCTGGTGAACCTTCGTTGCGCTCCCTCAATAGCAAGAACGTCCTTCCTCAGATTAGGAGACCAAAACTGAACACAATATTCCAGGTGAGGCCTCACCAAGGCCCTGTACAACTCCCTGCTCCTATACTCAAATCCCCTAGCTATGAAGGCTAATATGCCATTTGCCTTTTTCACCACCTGCTGTACCTGCATGCCAACTTTCAATGACTGATGTACCATGACACCCAGGTCTCGTTGCACCTCCCCTTTTCCTAATCTGCCGCCATTCAGATAATATTCTGCCTTTGTGTTTTTGCTACCAAAGTGGATAACCTCACATTTATCCACATTATACTGCATCTGCTATGCATTTGCCCACTCACCTAACCTGTCCAAGTCACCCTGCAGCCTCTTAGAATCCTCCTCACAGCTCACACCGTCACCCAGCTTAGTGTCATCTGCAAACTTGGAGATATTACACTTAATTCCTTCATCTAAATCATTGATGTATATTGAAATAGCTGGGGTCCCAGCACTGAGTCCTGCGGCACCCCTCTAGTCACTGCCTGCCATTCTGAAAAGGACCCGTTTATCCCGACTCTCTGCTTCCTGTCTGCCAAACAGTTCTCTATCCACGTCAATACATTACCCCCATTACCATGTGCTTTAATTTTAGCACAACAATCTCTTGTTGGGACCTTGTCAAAAGCTTTTTGAAAGTCTAAATACACCACATCCACTGGTTCTCCCTTGTCCACTCTACTCGTTACATCCTTAAAAAATTCTAGAAGATTTGTCAAGCATGATTTCCCTTTCATAAATCCATGCTGACTTGGACCGATCCTGTCACTGCTTTCCAAATGCGCTGCTATTTCACCTTTAATAATTGATTCCAACATTTTCCCCACTACTGATGTCAGGCTAACCGGTCTATAATTACCCATTTTCTCTCTCCCTCCTTTTTTAAAAAGTGGTGTTACTTTAGCTATCCTCCAGTCCATAGGAACTGATCCAGAGTCGATAGACTGTTGGAAAATGATCACCAATGCATCCACTATTTCTACGGCCACTTCCTTAAGTACTCTGGGATGCAGACTATCAGGCTTTCAATCCCATCAATTTCCCTAACACAATTTCCTGACTAATAAGGATTTCCTTCAGTTCTTCCTTCTTGCTAGATCCTCTGTCCTCTAGTATTTCCGGAAGGTTATTTGTGTCTTCCTTCGTGAAGACAGAACCAAAGTATTTGTTCAATTGGTCTGCCATTTCTCTGTTCCCCATTATAAATTCACCTGAATCTGACTGCAAGGGACCTATGTTTGTCTTCACTAATCTCTTTCTCTTCACATATCTATAGAAACTTTTGCAATCAGTTTTTATGTTCCCAGCAAGCTTCCTCTCATACTCTATTTTCCCCCTCCTAATTAAACCCTTTGTCCTCCTCTGCTGGATTCTAAATTTCTCCCAGTCCTCAGGTTTGCTGCTTTTTCTTCCCAATTTATATGCATCTTCCTTAGATTTAACACTATCCCTAATTTCCCTTGTTAGCCACGGTTGAGCCACCTTCCCTGTTTTATTTTTACTCCAGACAGGGATGTACAATTGTTGAAGTTCATCCATGTGATCTTTAAATGTCTGCCATTGCCTATCCACTATCAACAGTGAGGAGGATAGTGATAGACTTCAGGAAGACACAGACAGGCTGATGGAATAGGCGGACACGGGGCAGATAAAATTTAACGCAGAAAAATGCAAAGTGATACATTTATGATACATTTTGGTAGGAAGAACGAGAAGAGGCAATATAAATTAAAGGGTACAATTCTAAAGGGGGTGCATGAGAGACCTGGGGGTATATGGGCACAAATCGTTGAAGATGGATATTGGGGTTCATAAATAGAGGTATGGAGTACAACAGTGTGGAAATGGTGAACCCGTATAAAACACTGGTCCGGCCCCAACTGGAGTATTGAGTCAGGATAAATGGTTCGTTCTCTGGTGGCCAAACAGTAACCAGTGGGGTGCCGCAAGGATCAGTGCTGGGACCCTAACTATTTACAATCTATATTAACGACTTGGAAGAAGGGACTGAGTGTAACGTAGCCAAGTTTGCTGACGATACAAAGATGGGAGGAAAAGCAGTGTGTGAGGAGAACACAAAAAATAAGGACATAGACAGGCTAAGTGAGTGGGCAAAAATTTGGCAGATGGAGTATAATGTTGGAAAGTGTGAGGTCATGCACTTTGGCAGAAAAAAATCAAAGAGCAAGTTATTATTTAAATGGAGAAAGATTGCAAAGTGCTGCAGTACAGCGAGACCTGGGGGTACTTGTGCATGAAACACAAAAGGATAGTATGCAGGTACAGCAAGTGATCAGGAAGGCCAATGGTAGGTATCTTGGCCTTTATTGCAAGGGGGATAGAGTATAAAAGCAGGGAAGTCTTGCTACAGTTATACAAGGTATTGGTGAGGCCACACCTGGAATACTGCGTGCAGTTTTGGTTTCCATATTTACGAAAGGATATATTTGCTTTGGAGACAGTTCAGAGAAGGTTCACTCGGTTGATTCCAGGGATGAGGGGGTTGACTTATGAGGAAAGGTTGAGTAGGTTGGGCCTCTACTCATTGGAATTAAGAATGAGAGGTGATCTTATCGAAACGTATAAGATTATCAGGGAGCTTGACAAGGTGGATGCAGAGAGAATGTTTCCACTGATGGGGGAGACTAGAACTAGAGGGAATGATCTTAGAATAAGGGGCTGCCCATTTAAAACAGAGATGAGGAGAAATTTCTTCTCTCAGAAGGTTGTAAATCTGTGGAGTTTGCAGCCTCAGGAGCTGTGGAAACTGGGACGGTACATTGAATAAATTTAAGACGGAAATAGACGGTTTCTTGAACGATAAGGGGTTATGGGGAGCGGGCAGGGAAGTGGAGCTGAGTCCATGATCAGATCAGCCATGATCTTATTGAATGGCGGAGCAGGCTCAAGGGGCCGTATGGCCAACTCCTGCTCCTATTTCTTATGTTCTTATATGTAATTAATTTTACCTGGTTTATCTCTGTGGAGAGCACATTGCTTATTCTCTGACTGACATTTATCCCTGGATGAGCAGAAATGTTTTCCAACTCAATATTGGGAAGACCGAAGTCATTGTCTTTGGTCCCCGCTAAAAATTCCGTTCCCTAGCCACCGACTCCATCCCTCGCCTAGGTCACTGTCTGAGGCTGAACCAGACTTTGCAACCTTTGGTGTCCTAGTTGAACTGGAGATGAGCTTCCGGAATATTCTCTCGCCGACCACCTACGTATCATGCTGCCTGTGTACATACATGCATCTGACAAAGGAAGAGCTGAAACTGGGAAATGTGCAGCCAGCGGTGAGATTATTTGACCAATTTTTCAGAGTGCACTGGACCCGTGACATTTGCCAATCCTCATCTGCTGGTAAAAAATGAAGTGGAAGTGAGTCGTGAGGACAAGGATCATTTCCCACCCTCACTTGGAAGAGGCTCCAAAATGCCTTGATGAGCTTTACCAGTGTGGGGAAACATTCTAATGTTCCACATACCTGCCATTCATATTGACTAATGGACGTGCTCTCCAAGATGGGGTTTGGGGAGGGGATCTGCAATTGGATCCAACTGCTCTACACAGACATCAGTAGCACAGTTCTAATCAACGGGTGGGAAACTGAAAGCTTTCCGATCAGGTCTGGAGTCAGGCAGGGCTGTCCTCTCTCGTCTGTCTTGTTTGTGTGCTGTATCGAGCCCTTTGCCGAGTCCATCAGGAAGGATGCGGGCATTAGGGGGGGTGACGATCCCAGGCAGCGGAGGCGCTCAGGTCAAAACCTCCCTGTACATGGACGACATCTTTTGCTCGGATCCGCAGTTGGTCCGCAGATTGTTCACAATCTGCGACCAGTTTGAAGTGGCCTCGGGAGCGAAGGTCAACCGCAGCAAAAGCGAGGCCCTGTTCTTTGGAAGCTGGTCCGACCGATCCTTTATTCCCTGCACCGTGAAGTCAGATTACCTGAAGATTTTGGGAATATGGTTCGGAGCAGACGGGGCGTACGTCAAAAAACTGGAAAGAATGTATCGCTAAAGCAAAACATAAACTGGGATGTGCTCCCTCTCCATGGCAGGAAAGAACCTGGTCATCAGGAGTGAGGTGCTCTCAGGGTTGTTGTGTGTGGTGCAGGTCTGGCCCATATCCTGCTCCTGTGTCGTGGTAGTCACCCATCTTCCATTTCGTCTGGAGATCGAAAATGGACCGTGTCCGCAGAGACACGATGTACAAATCTCTGGACAAGGGGGGAAAGGACGTTCCGAACGTGGCCCTCATCCTGAGGGCCACCTTTGTGTGCAGCTGCATCAAGCTGTGCATAGACCCTTCGTACGCCAACACCAAGTGTCACTACGTGCCGAGATTCTATCTGTCCCTGGTGTTGCGAAGGATGGGTCTGGCCAGGCTGAACGCTCCGAGCAGTTGGACTATGCCTCAGCACCTGTCCTTCGTGGAAAAGTTTTTCAAGAAAAAACTTTTGACCACAAGGTCATAAAGCAGTGGTCGGCCGCAAGGTCCTGGACACCCTACAAAAGGAGATAATGGATCCTGTCAGACGGTTCCCCGAGCAGACTGTCGAACTCGTTTGGCAGAATGTTTCATCGCCAGAACTTTCACACAAGCACCAAGACGTAGCTTGGTTGGCAGTGAGGAGGGCCCTACCCGTCAGATCCTTCATGCACAGCCGGGGTTTCAGAGACACGGCACTCTGCCCCCGAGTTGGCTGTGGTGTGGACGAGACTGTCGTCCATCTCCTTTGGGACTGGCCCTTTGCAAGGCAGGTCTGGAAGGAGATGCAGTGGTTGCTGTCGAGGTTCATCTCAAGCAGCTCCGTAACACAGGACTCTGCTCTGTGGGCTGTTCCCAGGGACACACACCCAGACAGACATCATCTGCTGCTGGAGGGCCATCAACTCCGGTGAAAGACACACTTTGGTCTTCCCGAAATTTGCTGGTCTTCCAGAGCAAGGAGATGTCCACGTCTGCGTGTTGCAGACTGGCGCAATCCAAGATCCAGGATTACGTGCTGAGGGACGCACTTAAAATTGGTGCCGCAAAGGCACGGTGGGGAAGGGCCACAGTTTAAGGCCTTTCCACCACGGTAAACCCAGGGGCAGGAATCAGTACAAAACCCCCCTCGGGCCGTACTTGTAAACTTTCTGTATACATAGAGCACCATGATCTGAAAACACCTGTGTAGTGCCTGTATAATGTAAGTTCAGTAACTGTTTAGTAATGTATGTTGTAAAGAAATGTAACTGTACCCTCACCCATTCCGTGTACCGTATAGTGCCTCATGTAACGTCATTTGATGACTGTATTACAATGTATCCTGGGATTGTACTGAATTGTACCCTGAAATGTAAAGCAAGCAAATGTACTGAACTGCCTCCAATGTATCGAGCAAATTTTTATATGAATAAAGTATATATTTTGACATTTTTTAAAAATTGACTAATTGCAGAAACTCATCTTTCCAGTTTGGCTGGGCCTGGCCTTTTGGCTCGGGCTAAGCACCAATTGGAGAGAAAAAGAAATCTGCATGTTGACCGACCTGTGGGCGGACCAGGAAGTCCACCACGAAAGATTGAAATAGCCAAAATACAAGCCAAAAGGTGGAATCTGCAACCCGGTGGCGGCCAATCGAGCAGCGAACCAGGGCGTCCGAAACACCATCCAACTGACTGTAAAAAAAGTGGAAGGACAGACAACGATCAACCGGGACCTTTCGTGAAGAAAATCCTGCTTGAAACCTGTGGCATGAAAGTCGTGGATGTCTTCACCTTGCAGGACCTCCCGAAGAGAGGTTACTTTGATGTCACCTTGAGAAACATCACCCAATGCCTGAAGTTCCTGAAGGGATTGAAGGAGGCGAGTGAACCACTGCGGTCAGTGCTGACCTGGGAACCACTGTTCACTCTCCCATCGCAGAGGAAACGCACTCTCACAGTGAACATGTACAACCCCCACATCAGGTCATTGATGTGCTGACATTCCTCGCCAGGTATGTCGACGGGGCAGGAAACAGCATCGACCTGAAGGATTTCCACGGGATTTGGACCAGCAAGCGCCAGATCCAGGTCACCATGAAAGTGGACGCCAGCGGAACCATCCTGCACCCTCCCTCCAGCTTCACCATCGGAGGAAGTCGGGGCTACCTGGTGTACGCCGGACAACCCAACATGTGCCGGACCAGCGGGAAAGCAGGCCACATGGCGGCAAGCTGCAAAGCAATCATTTGCCGCAAGTGCAAGAAGGAAGGACACCAGACAAAGGACTGCAAAGAGAGCAATTGCTGCAACCTTTGTGGTCAGGCTGGAGATCTGTACAAGGCCTGCCCCAAGCGCAATTTCAGCTCTGCGCAGGCGGCAAAGAACATGATGACACGTGAGGAGAAAGCTGAGGAGTGCAACACCCCAGAGGAGAGCGACACCTCCCTCCTCTCCAAGACACCGTGCGAGCAAACCACCGCCCTAGTGGACACTGACCGAGAGGAGGAAGGGAAGTCTGTCACGGCAAGCCACCAGACACTAACACCCAGCAGTGAAACTCCCCCCCGAGACACCGAGTCCATGGAAGAGGATGGAGCAGAAGCAGAAGAGGGACAGGAATGGCAGCGTGTCACCAGGAAGAAGGCGGCCCGCAAGTCAAAGGAAAAGAGGCCTCCTGCAGAAACGAGAGGCAAAAGACGGTTACCGTCCACGATGGACAACAGTGGCTGCAGCTCTTTCGATGATGGAGGGTGAGGCAAATCCTTCCATGCTGGGCTGTACGACGTCAAGCCCATAGGCCGCTCTGTCTTCCCTGTCATCTATCTCAGAGGTCTTAGATAACAACGAGCGGGAGAGTCTGGACCACCCGCTAACTCTGGACGAGCTGACAAAGGCTGTCCGGTCCCTCGCGATGAGTAAAACTCCCGGAAGCGACAGCTTTCTAGTCCAGTTACATATAAGAACATAAGAACATAAGAATTAGGAACAGCAGTCGGCCATCTAGCCCCTCGAGCCTGCTCCGCAATTCAACAAGATCATGGCTGATCTGGCCGTGGACTCAGCTCCACTTACCCGCCCGCTCCCCGTAACCCTTAATTCCCTTATTGGTTAAAAATCTATATCTGTGACTTGAATACATTCAATGAGCTAGCCTCAACTGCTTCCTTGGGCAGAGAATTCCACAGATTCACAACCCTCTGGGAGAAGAAATTCCTTCTCAACTCGGTTTTAAATTGGCTCCCCTGTATTTTGAGGCTGTGCCCCCTAGTTCTATTCTCCCCGACCAGTGGAAACAACCTCTCTGCCTCTATCTTGTCTATCCCTTTCATTATTTTAAATGTTTCTCGAAGATCACCCCTCATCCTTCTGAACTCCAACGAGTAAAGACCCAGTCTACTCAATCTATCATCATAAGGTAACCCCCTCATCTCCGGAATCAGCCGAGTGAATCGTCTCTGTACCCCTTCCAAGGCTAGTATATCCTTCCTTAAGTAAGGTGACCAAAACTGCACGCAGTACTCCAGGTGCGGCCTCACCAATACCCTGTACAGTTGCAGCAGGACCTCCCTGCTTTTGTACTCCATCCCTCTCGCAATGAAGGCCAACATTCCATTCGCCTTCCTGATTACCTGCTGCACCTGCAAACTAACTTTTTGGGATTCATGCACAAGGAGTCCGAAGGCCTCCTCGTAGGACTGCTCCTGGGCACGGCCAAGGGTGCCATCAGCCGGTCCAGGCAGTGGGCGGTCGAGGGGTTCGTTCAACCTGACTGCCTGCCTCTCTTCCGCTCTTACATCCGGTCCAGGGTGACCTTGGAGATGGAGCACGCGGTGTCCACCGGTACGCTCGCGGCCTTCCGCGAGAGGTGGGCACCGGAGGGACTGGAGTGCATCATCACGCCCGGCAACCAAATTTTAATTTGATTTTACGTTTTAAAGTTTAATTTGTTTTAATTGCCGGTGTTTTTAGTGTCCCCTTCCCTTTTATAGGGGGCACTGGGGAAAAATTGTGATTTTAGTGCCCAAAAAAAACCAAGAAAAAGAAGAAGAAAAAAAACAACAAAAAAAAAACAAAAAAAGGAAAAAAAGGGCCTTGTAAATGTCTGGTGTGTCACCCAGGTCGGGTGGCACCGTTTAATGTGTTTTGTTTTGCAGATAAACTCCAAAAAGAGTTTCATGTACAAGGACCCCCAGGTTCCTCTGCACCGCAGCATGTTGTAATTTCTCCCCATTCAAATAATATTCCCTTTTACTGTTTTTTTTCCCCAAGGTGGATGACCTCACATTTTCCGACATTGTATTCCATCTGCCAAACCTTAGCCCATTCGCTTAACCTATCTAAATCTCTTTGCAGCATCTCTGTGTCCTCTACACAACCCGCTTTCCCACTAATCTTTGTGTCATCCGCAGTTGGTCCGCAGATTGTTCACAATCTGCGACCAGTTTGAAGTGGCCTCGGGAGCGAAGGTCAACCGCAGCAAAAGCGAGGCCCTGTTCTTTGGAAGCTGGTCCGACCGATCCTTTATTCCCTGCACCGTGAAGTCAGATTACCTGAAGATTTTGGGAATATGGTTCGGAGCAGACGGGGCGTACGTCAAAAACTGGAAAGAATGTATCGCTAAAGCAAAACATAAACTGGGATGTGCTCCCTCTCCATGGCAGGAAAGAACCTGGTCATCAGGAGTGAGGTGCTCTCAGGGTTGTTGTGTGTGGTGCAGGTCTGGCCCATATCCTGCTCCTGTGTCGTGGTAGTCACCCATCTTCCATTTCGTCTGGAGATCGAAAATGGACCGTGTCCGCAGAGACACGATGTACAAATCTCTGGACAAGGGGGGAAAGGACGTTCCGAACGTGGCCCTCATCCTGATGGCCACCTTTGTGTGCAGCTGCATCAAGCTGTGCATAGACCCTTCGTACGCCAACACCAAGTGTCACTACGTGCCGAGATTCTATCTGTCCCTGGTGTTGCGAAGGATGGGTCTGGCCAGGCTGAACGCTCCGAGCAGTTGGACTATGCCTCAGCACCTGTCCTTCGTGGAAAAGTTTTTCAAGAAAAAACTTTTGACCACAAGGCCATAAAGCAGTGGTCGGCCGCAAGGTCCTGGACGCCCTACAAAAGAAGATGATGGATCCTGTCGGACGGTTCCCCGAGCACACTATCGAACTCGTTTGGCAGAATGTTTCATCGCCAGAACTTTCACACAAGCACCAAGACGTAGCTTGGTTGGCGGTGAGGAGGGCCCTACCCGTCAGATCCTTCATGCACAGCCGGGGTTTCAGAGACACGGCACTCTGCCCCCGAGTTGGCTGTGGTGTGGACAAGACTGTCATCCATCTCCTTCGGGACTGGCCCTTTGCAAGGCAGGTCTGGAAGGAGATGCAGTGGTTGCTGTCGAGGTTCATCCCAAGCAGCTCTGTAACACAGGACTCTGCTCTGCGGGCTGTTCCCAGGGACACACACCCAGACAGACATCACCTGCTGCTGGAGGGCCATCAACTCCGGTGAAAGACACACTTTGGTCTTGCCGAAACTTGCTGGTCTTCCAGAGCAAGGAGATGTCCATGTCTGCGTGTTGCAGACTGGCGCAATCCACGATCCAGGATTACGTGCCGAGGGACGCACTTAAAATTGGTGCAGTCGCCGCAAAGGCACGGTGGGGAAGGGCCACAGTTTAAAGCCCTTCCACCACGGTAAACCCAGGGGCTGGAATCAGACCCCCTCGGCCTGTACTTGTTAATCTGCTTGTATACATCGAGCCCCATGTACTGAAAAACACCTGTGTTGTGCCATGTATAATGAAAGTCTCTGCACTGTTTAGTAACTTGTAAAGAAATGTAATTGTCTCCCCATCCGGTCCGTGTACTGCTTTCATCTGCACAGTGCTACATGTAACGTGATTTACGGATTGTACTAAACCGTACCTTGAAATGAAATGCACACTAGTGCATTGTATGGAACTGCTGTCAGCATCCAAACCAATTGTATGGAATTGCTGACCGTAAGATACTGAGCTATTTTCCAATGTATTGTGAAAATTTTATATGAATAAATTATATTTTTGGAAAAACAAACTGAGATTATGTTTTTTACGCAGTTGCATATTCACCCGAGTCAGAAGGTTGTGGGTTCAAATAGCACTCCAGAGACTTGAGCACGTAAACCTAGGCTGCCACCCCGGTGTAGTGCTGAGACATGTGGCGAATGCTGGGTAAATGCACCGCCCTGATTGAAAGGCTGCATCAGAGGGAGCCGCGTGTGGTGGCCCAGCCCGGAAATCGGCGCGGTCCCGGGCTGTAAGACCATCAGCAGGCCGGGGCCATCAGAGGGAGCCGCGTGCGGTGGCCCAGCCCGGCAATTGGCGCGGTCCCGGGCTGTAAGACCATCAGCAGGCCGGGGCCATCAGAGGGAGCCGCGTGCGGTGGCCCAGCCCGGAAATCGGCGCGGTCCCGGGCTGTAAGACCATCAGCAGGCCGGGGCCATCAGAGGGAGCCGCGTGCGGTGGCCCAGCCCGGCAATTGGCGCGGTCCCGGGCTGTAAGACCATCAGCAGGCCGGGGCCATCAGAGGGAGCAGCGTGCGGTGGCATACCACTGCAGGAGGGCAAGGGCTGCGAAGTCAGGTCGCTGACTGCAGTGCGGGCAGACACAGCAGGAGGGGCGAAGGAGTGGCAAGTGATTCTAGAAGGAAGTGACCGGGGCCCAGGAGAGGCGAGAGTCTGGGGCCCAGAAGAGACGAGGGCCCAGGGGCAGCACGGCCCAGCCCACACTGCGATATGTGTGTGCGATCGGTCGGTGCAGCAGAGCTGGTCTCCAGTCATCCTGGGTAACCCTTGCCACTGGGCCAAGACCTAGCTCTGTCAGGCCCGTGTGGTGGCTAGTGTGCAACGGCCACTCCACGTTAAAAAAATCCACCCACAGGCATCTTCCACCCTTCAGGATGTAGTTCAGGATTGGAATATTAGGTCCTTCATTGAAACACCTGTGAACTCGACCCTTTTTGGAGTGGAAGCAAGTCATCCTCACTTTGAGGGACTGCGTATGATGATGAGTGCTGAAGGAGTGTTGCATCGGGCCGTGCGGTCTTTCGGATGAGATGTTAAACAGAGGCCCTTTCATGTGGATGTAAAAGATCCCATGGCAGTATTTCAAAGAAGAGCATGGGAGTTATCCCTGGTATTCTGGTCAATATTTAACCCTCAGTCAATATAACTTGTGTATGTGTAACAATGTACAGTTACATAAGTCTACTGGATGTATCTTCACACTGTATACTCTATGCCTGTACCACCAGAGGGTGCAACTGGTGGAGACCTAGGGGTCACCTGTACACGACAGGTAACCAGGTATAAAAGAGAGCTCACCTTACTGTACCCTCACTCAGGAGCTGTAATAAATGGAATAAGATCACCATAGTTCAAGTACAGTACCTTACCTCGTGGAGTCATTACTAGAGTGCTTTGAGATACAACAACAAGGGTGGATTGTCTGGTCATTATCACATTGCTGTTTGTGGGAGCTTGCTGTGCACAAGTTGGCTGCTGTGTTTCCCACATTACAACAGTGGACTATACTCAAAAAGTATTTCATTGGCTGTAAAGCGCTTTGAGACGTCCAATAGCCGTGAAAGGCGCTATATAAATGCAAATCTTTCAGCAGGGAAAGCACCAGAGAGAACATGTTTTCGGAGTTCTCTTCAGAACAGAACACTTCATTTACAATCTCATACTTTACTGATGCAATCACCTGTGCTATATGAAGAACATTTACTGATTTGATAGTGCAATGCCACAGTACAGTATACTGCGGTACCTTAATGCAGTACTCAGGTAAAGTAATAGTACAGGACTGAGCCCATGTGTAGTGAGTGCTGAAGTACAGTATGTAAGTGCAGTTATTTAACCACACAGTACTCAGTTTTAAAAAAATAGTTATGGCATCTGCCCATATTTGCAGAACAGCAGGTCACATGACTCCCACCCACCTCAGACCCAACTTGATTCCGTCCCCACCCCAGAAAATGCTCTGCCATTATCCAGTCACCATACTTCATTGTCAGACTAACCCTGCCTCATTTACAAGATCTGTGGGAATTAAGGTAAGGGAATTGTCAGTGCAATGTCTCACATAATAAAAATCCCAGCCGTGAAGAGGAACAGCAATTTGGGTTAATCATAAAAAATTTACAGCACGGAATGAGGCCATTTCGGCCCATCGTGTCCACGCCAACCGACCAAGGGCTACCCAGCCTAATCCCACTTTCCAGCTCTCGGTCTGTAACCCTGTAGGTTACAGCACTTCACATACCCACCAAGTACCTTTTAAATGTGCTGAGATTTCTGCCTCTACCATTCAGACAGTGAGTTCCAGACCCCCACAACCCTCGGTGAAAATATTTCCCCTCAAACCCCTCACCAAACACATTAAATCTATGCTCCCCGGGTTGTCGACCCTTCTGCTACGGGAAATAACATCCTTCCTATCCACTAAGGTCTCCCCTCAGCTCCAAAGAAAACAAACCCAGCCTATCCAATCTTTCATCATAGCTAAGATTCTCCAGTCCAGTCTCCTCTGTACTCTCTCGCTAGTGTCTTGTTGCCCCTCCCCAAATGCATTACCTCACACTTCTCTGGATTGAATTCCATTTGCCACTGTTCTGCTCACCTGACCAGTTCATCGATATCTTCCTGCAGTCTACAGCTTTCTTCATTATCAACCACACAGCCAATTTTTGTATCATCAAACTTCTTAAATCATACCCCCTACATTCAAGTC
Organism: Pristiophorus japonicus; assembly: GCF_044704955.1. NCBI lineage: Eukaryota > Metazoa > Chordata > Chondrichthyes > Pristiophoridae > Pristiophorus > Pristiophorus japonicus. The sequence goes on along the minus strand of NC_091991.1, from coordinate 185,724,959 downwards.
TAGATCATTGATATATATATACCACAAAAAGCAAGGGACCCAGCACTGAGCCCCGCGGAATACCACTGGAAACAGCTTTCCAGTCACAAACACCCAAGAACCATTACCCAGTGCTTTCTGCCTCTGAGCCAATTTTGGATCCACTTTGCCCTGGATCCCATGGGTTTTTACTTTCATGACCAATCTACCATGTGGGACCTTATCAAAAGCCTTGCAAGGTTTCCAAGTTCAGGTGTTTAAAATCACACTAGACACACACAAACCTTCAGGCAGACACAGCCAATAAATTATTGGGCATACATTTGTATTACAGATCGGTAAAGTGAGACAATCCCTTTATTAGGTGCTGCTCTTTCATCAGGTTGGTTGAGTTGTTGCCATTCAATCAGAACCTTAATCTATGCCAACCCGTGCTCAACATTGGCCTTTGGAAGGGCTGTTAAAAGGACAAGGGTCACCATCACATGGCACTCTGTCCAAGATAAGCGAGTTCGCCCAGTGTTCTGACCAGCTTTTATTTCAGTCAGTGGTCGTGGGACAGTGACACAACCAGTCACTCCAGTTAACAGTGAAAGTATTCCCCGAATATGGACGTGTACCCTGTTCTCAGCACTGCAGCTACTGAAACATGCTGTTAGCTCTGTCTCTGCCTTTTCTTTAAGTTGAGGTAGTGGAAAGTTTTATTTGCAACCCCATTGAAAATCACCACATGGCAAAGGAACAGTTGATAATTCCACCCCTCTGTATGCAAGCTCGAGTTCAGCATTACACATTAAAATCAGGGAGGTGGCACAGACTAAAGGTAAAAATGTTTTCGGTGGAAACCTGAGCCAAGAGTTTGAAGGGATGTTTACAAAAGGACTTGCTACTGCCGTACTGTATATCACTATCAACATTTAGTATTAACAAAAATACAAAACAAAGACCCAGCCTTCACAAGAAGCCAAGTTTGCAGTCCAATAATGTTTTCGAAACTGTCTTTAAATGTCATTTCCAAAAGATGATTAAAATCTGTTGACAAAGTCACGAGCTTTAAGCATGCTCTCCCATGATCCAACAGGCTAGCTGGCTCTTTGGGCATAATGGTCACTCTCCCGGCATGGATGGTGCACAGGTTGGTGTCCTCAAACAAGCCGACCAAATAGGCCTCACTGGCTTCCTGCAACAGCAAAAACTTAGTATTTCATACAAAAAACTTGCAATAGGTCAACACTGTCCCCTTTTGATCCACAAGGGAAGTGGTTTAAAGTTGGCAATTCCCAATCAAACAGCCACCAGGGCAAAGTCCCATCATAAATACGACAAATACTCTGGGACCAAAAATCTTCATGTAATAAATTCCACTGCTGGTTTAATAGCTTTTAGAAAAAAAATGATTCCTGGACAGCATTTATTTGCTATCCCCAATTGCCCTCGAGAAGATGATGGTGAGCCGCAGCCTTGATGTTCCCATGCGCTTGCTGCACTTGTCCTTCGAGGTGGTAGAAGATTGGAAGGTACTGTCGAAGATGAAGCGGCAATTTGTTTTCCATACTCTGCTCCCCACAGGTTTTCCTGGAGTCCATCAGGACACTCCCACGAGCAGCAAGTTACTGAGCTACCCATGAAAGCTCGAAGCCAGAGAGGGGACGGCATACTCGACCTTGGATTGCCATGTGCTGCCAGCGTTTGTGATTCGCTTCTGCGTGCTCCGGGCGACGAGACTCCAGGTGCTCAGCACCCTCCTGGATCCTTCTCCTCCACTTTGGCCAGGGACTCCCAGGTGTCGCTGGGGATGTTGCATTTTATCAGGGAGGCTCCGAGGGTGTCCGTCAAACGTTTCCGCTGCCCACCTGGGGCCCACTTGCCGCGAGGGTAATACCCTCGAGCTGCCGATCACAAGCAGCCTGACATTGGCCAGTCCCGGCTCATCTCCCGCTCCGGCCACGGGAGGGGCAGCTCTGGAGGGGCCAGTGTGCCCGGCATAAGGTTATGGAGAAATACAGACTGGGGCTTCACCACCCCGGGGAGGCCCGGGCCCCACACTCAGCACCAGGAGAGGGCCCAGGGCCCGGGGCCCCCCGCTCCCCTCAGCGGCGGGTCAGGGTCAGGATCAGGGTCAGGCTCCGGGGGGGAGAGACCGGGTCAGAGTAGGCGGCTCACCCCCGCGGGGCCCCACCACTGCCGTCACTTATACCCCGCCTGACGTCACTCAGCCTGCCCTGGAAACCCATTGGCCAGCGTCCCTGGTAATGAGCGGCGCTGCCCCGCCCCCTCTATCGCAGCCGTGCCCCCCTCCCCCGGAGCCCCGCCCCCGCAGCACCGCCCCTCCCCGGAGGGGGCCCCCATAGCCCCGCCCCTCCCCGGAGGGGGCCCCCGCAGCCCCGCCCCTCCCCGGAGGGGGCCCCCGCAGCCCCGTCCCCTCCCCGGAGCTCCGCCCCTCCCCATAATTGCATTTACTGACATTTGACCCGATTCCCCTTCTGTCCGGAACGTGGTTACTGAGGCCGCCCGCCTGCCCGCCCGGTGGTGCCTGTGTCCGACTCCAGGGACAAACAGCTTGCCCCGGACCCCCTTCCCTCCCCGCATCCTGGCTCCCGGGGCCCCACTCCCCCCCCCGGGGCCAAGTCCCCACCCCCGGGGCCCAGTCCCCAACCCCCCCCCCCCGGGGCCCAGTCCCCACCCCCCCCCCCCCTGGCCCCCACCCCCGGGGCCCAGTCCATACCCCCCCGCCTGGGGCCCAGTCCATACCCCCCCGGGGCCCAGTCCCCTCCCCCCCGGGCCCACCGGAACTGTTGGAAGATTTATCGCCCGGTAACCCGCGAGCTGACTGGGTTCTGACGGGTACAGACAGCGGTTTATTCCTCATTTAGATTTTTGTGTAAAATGTGATTATTGTTGAACAAGTCTTTTAAGAGATTTACCTTTTGGCCAGCTCGGCCTAAAATATGCAAAAACTAATCCAGTTTTAATTTAAATCCACTCAAGAAAAATGTCCACACTATAGGGAAATACAGAGCATGTAGGTACATTAAACTTTACAACATCGAAGGAGCCAACCCTGCAGGAAGCAAGCACTTTTGTTAGATTCATTTTATTCTGTTTGCCAACAGTGTCTTCCTGATTGGTCCAATTAAAAGAGTAAAAGGAGGCCCCTGGTCCCGAGTCACCTGGAGTTTGTGGCCTTCATTCAGCTATTTGAGGGGCTGCTCCTCCATTTCTGGCTCCACTTCAGTCATACGTTGCAGACCTTTGACAGCCCGGTGTGCAGCCAGTCGCAGGTCTGCTGCTGGGCCTGGCCAAAGTGGCCATTTACAGGACCAGGCTGCCGACACGTCTCTATTGCCCTTGGCCAGGAGGCCTTGGAGAGAGAGCATGTGGTCCCACCAGTACGCTTGGGGCCTTCCGTGACCAGTGGACACGGCAGGGCATCATGTGCTTTATAAACGCAGCAATGACATTCTAATTTAGTTGGTAAGTATACTTTTGTTTTTCTTGTTGCTTTATTTTAGATGTATTTGTTTAATTGGACCATTCATTAATTTATTATATTAGTGGTATCTTTACGTGCTGATTGGTTGGTCACACTGATTCTTCCCCGACTCCATAATAACAGTGACCACACCTCAAAATAATTCATTGGCTGTGAGGTGGTTTGGGATGTCGTGAAGATGTGATAAGATGCAATATAAATCTAGTTGATTTTTTAATGTGGAATTGACACACAGAATTGCAGTCTGCTGATGTGGAAGATCCCAGCACGGTTGGTGATAAGGCCTGAGGCTGGGCCGGGGAGGAGAAGGTGAGTGAGGAGTTAGAGAGCAACATTTGAAGATGTTACAGATATATTTTTCCCTCCGTCTGCTGAAGGTGCTGACTCTGCAGTGGATGATCTTCCATGTGGGAAGGGGAGGGGGAGGGAGGAAGAGGAGACAATTTTCCTGCTGCAGCTGAGCGATTGTGCTTCATGTGACAACCATGATTGTGAGCGCAGCCAGTTATTTCACCATTTTGTCTGGATTTGATGGACACACTTGTGGTCACTGGATAGTGCTGGAGCGAGAGCCTGGGTGACCTTTCCCGCTGAGGTGCTGAGACCAATTGCAGTTCCCTGGGATTGTTCTCCTTGGAGCAAAGAAGATTGGAAGGAGATTTGATCGCGGTGTTCAAAATCATGAGGGGTCTGGACGGCCTAGATGGAGAGAAACAGTTCCCATTCCATTCAAAAGGGAGTTGGATAAGTACTTGAAGGAACACATGTTCAGGGCTAGAGGGAAAGGGCGGGGGGTGTGAGTGGCTGAGAGTCAGTACGGGCTCAATGGGCCGAATGGTCACCTTCCTTACTGTAATCATTCTATGATTCCTGGCTGAATCAGAACCAGGATTGATCTGTACAGCTCAGTTTCACATCATCCCAAATCCTCCAACTTTTTGTGCACCCAGACTGATCTCAGTGACCCCCGGGACTGGAAGCTGCCTTTTGTCCACTCGCTCTCTGCTGTAATTGCAGAAATACTGCAAGCCATGTGTGGTGTGTGTGTGAAGACAATAAATCTCTGCCTGTGCCCGAGGCAGTTTATAACTAACTCTAGCTCTATCTCACTCCATCTTGTGGGACACTACAGAACAGAAGATCTACCATTAATCACACCTGTCGAGACTTGGCAGGTCTCTGTGCAGGCAATGGTGAGTGGTGAGCAGTTCCTGATTTATGTGACAATCCACATGGTGCCAGGAGCTGGACCCTGCTCAAAGCTCAATCCTTCTCGAGAGCTTGTAGGGTCGAGTGAGCAGCACGGTACAAAACAAGTGGCCATTGTGGTGAGAAGACTGTGATCAGAGGGCACATGTCCTGAGGGACTCACAGAATGTGATGGATTGGAGCCATGTGGAATGGCAGAGCTGAGAGGTTGGGCTGGCCGAGGACAGAGTGAATGGCGAGGGCTTGGGGCACCAGTGCTGAAAATGGTTTGATATCAGAATTAAAGTCTTGTTATTTGCTTCCAATCTCCTCCCTAGCAGCGTTCCACCATTCTCACATCAGTACTGGTCCAGGCCCTGCTCCCCAGCCCGTGGTCAGTGCTTCCCCCCCCAGGTCACTCCCCCCCCCCCCAACCCAGTCACTGCTCCTCTCCACCCCCCCCCCCCCCCGCCCAGGCACTACCGCCACCCAGTCACTCCTCCTCCCCCTCCGGTCACTCCTCCACCCCCCACCCCCCCGGTCACTCCCCCTCCCCAGTCATCCAGCACGCCCACCGGTCACTCCCAGGGCAGGTACAGCACGGGGTTAGATACAGAGTAAAGCTCCCTCTACACTGTCCCATCAAACACTCCCAGGGCAGGTACAGGGGGTTAGATACAGAGTAAAGCTCCCTCTACACTGTCCCATCAAACACTCCCAGGGCAGGTACAGGGGGTTAGATACAGAGTAAAGCTCCCTCTACACTGTCCCATCAAACACTCCCAGGGCAGGTACAGGGGGTTAGATACAGAGTAAAGCTCCCTCTACACTGTCCCATCAAACACTCCCAGGGCAGGTACAGGGGGTTAGATACAGAGTAAAGCTCCCTCTACACTGTCCCATCAAACACTGCCAGGGCAGGTACAGGGGGTTAGATACAGAGTAAAGCTCCCTCTACACTGTCCCATCAAACACTCCCAGGGCAGGTACAGGGGGTTAGATACAGAGTAAAGCTCCCTCTACACTGTCCCATCAAACACTCCCAGGGCAGGTACAGGGGGTTAGATACAGGGTAAAGCTCCCTCTACACTGTCCCATCAAACACTCCCAGGGCAGGTACAGCACGGGGTTAGATACAGAGTAAAGCTCCCTCTACACTGTCCCATCAAACACTCCCAGGGCAGGTACAGCACGGGGTTAGATACAGAGTAAAGCTCCATCTACACTGTCCCATCACACACTCCCAGGGCAGGTACAGGGGGTTAGATACAGAGTAAAGCTCCCCCGGAGTAAAAATAAAACGGGGAAGGTGGCTCAACCGTGGCTAACAAGGGAAATTAAGGATAATGTTAAATCCAAGGAAGAGGCATGTAAATTGACCAGAAAAAGCAGCAAACCTGAGGACTGGGAGAAATTTAGAATTCAGTCGAGGAGGACAAAGGGTTTAATTAGGAGGGGGAAAATAGAGTACGGGAAGAAGCTTGCCGGAAACATAAAAACTGACTGCAAAAGCTTCTATAGATATGTGAAGAGAAAAAGATTAGTAGTGAAGACAAACGTAGGTCCCTTGCAGTCGGATTCAGGTGAATTTATAATGGGGAACAAAGAAATGGCAGACCAATTGAACAAATACTTTGCTTCTGTCTTCACGAAGGAAGACACAAATAACCTTCCGGAAATACTAGGGGACTGAGAGCCTAGTGAGAAGGAGGAACTGAAGGAAATCCTTATTAGGCGGGAAATTGTGTTTGGGAAATTGATGGGATTGAAGGCCAATAAATCCCCGGGGCCTGATAGTCTGCATCCCAGAGTACTTAAGGAAGTGGCCCTAGAAATAGTGGATGCATTGGTGATCATTTTCCAACAATCTATCGACTCTGGATCAGTTCCTATGGACTGGAGGGTAGCGAATGTAACACCACTTTTTAAAAAGGGAGGGAGAGAGAAAGCGGGTAATTATAGACCGGTTAGCCTGACATTAGTAGTGGGGAAAATGTTGGAATCAATTATTAAGGATGAAATAACAGCCCATTTGGAAAGCAGTGACAGGATCGGTCCAAGTCAGCATGGATTTATGAAAGGGAAATCATGCTTGACAAATCTTCTGGAATTTTTTGAGGATGTAACTAGTAGAGTGGACAAGGGAGAACCAGTGGATGTGGTGTATTTCAAAAGGCTTTTGACAAGGTCCCACACAAGAAATTGGTGTGCAAAATCAAAGCACATGGTACTGGGGGTAACGTACTGACGTGGATAGAGAACTGGTTGGCAGACAGGAAGCAGAGAGTTGGGATAAACGGGTCCTTTTCAGAATGGCAGGCAGTGACTAGTGGAGTGCCGCAGGGCTCAATGCTGGGACCCCAGCTCTTTACAATATACATCAATGATTTGGATGAAGGAATTGAGTGTAATATCTCCAAGTTTGCAGATGACACTAAACTGGGTGGCGGTGTGAGCTGTGAGGAGGACGCTAAGAGGCTACAGGGTGACTTGGACAGGTTAGGTGAGTGGGCAAATGCATGGCAGATGCAGTATAATTTGGATAAATGTGAGGTTATCCACCTTGGGGACAAAAACGCGAAGACAGAATATTATCTGAATGGTGGCAGATTAGGAAAAGGGGAGGTGCAACGAGACCTGGGTGTCATGGTGCATCAGTCATTGAAAGTTGGCATGCAGGTACAGCAGGCGGTGAAGAAGGCAAATGGTATGTTGGCCTTCATAGCTAGGGGATTTGAGTATAGGAGCAGGGTGGTTTTACTGCAGTTGTACAGGGCCTTGGTGAGACCTCACCTGGAATATTGTGTTCAGTTTTGGTCTCCTAATCTGAGGAAGGACGTTCTTGCTATTGAGGGAGTGCAGCGAAGGTTCACCAGACTGATTTCCGGGATGACTGGACTGACATATGAGGAGAGACTGGATCAACTGGGCCTTTATACATTGGAGTTTAGAAAGATGAGAGGGGATCTCATAGAAACATACAAGATTCTGACGGGACTGGACAGGTTAGATGCAGGAAGAATGTTCCCGATGTTGGGGAAGTCCAGAACCAGGGGACACAGTCTTAGGATCAGGGGTAAGCCATTTAGGATTGAGATGAGGAGAAACTTCTTCACTCAGAGTTGTTAACCTGTGGAATTCCCTACCGCAGAGAGTTGTTGATGCCAGTTCATTGGATATATTCAAGAGGGAGCTAGATATGGCCCTTACGGCTAAAGGGCTCTCATCAAAGTCACATGACATCCTTTGTGACTGTGACAAAGGCAAACTATCCTTCCCCATCCTCCTGGACCTGTCTGCGGCCTTTGACACGGTTGCCCACTCCACCCTCCTCCAACACCTCTCCACCATCGTCCAGCTGGGTGGGACTGCACTCGCCTGGTTCCATTCTTATCCATCTCATCGTAGCCCAAGAATCTCCTGCAACGGCTTCTCTTCCCCCCGCCCCCCGCATCGTTACCTCTGGTGTCCCTCAAGGGTCTGTCCTTGGCCCCCTCCTATTTCTCATCTATCTGTACACTGATCACACCCAGCTCTACCTCACTACACCTTCTCTCGACCCCTCCTCGGTCTCTAAATTGTCAGACTGCTTGTCCGACATCCAGTTCTGGATCACCAGAAATTTTCTCCAATTGAATATTGGGAAGACCGAAGCCATTGTTTTCGGTCCCCACCACAAACTCTGTTCCCCAGACACTGACTCCATCCCTCTCCCCAACTTCAGTCTGAGGCTGAACCAGACTGTTCCCAACCTTGATGTCATATTTGATTCTGAAATGAGCTTCCGGCCACATATCAGCAGCATAACTAAGACCGCCTGTTTCCACCTCTGTAACACCGCCTGTCTCCACCCCTGCCTCAGCTCATCCGCTGCTGAAGCCCTCATCCATGCCTTTGTTACCTCCAGACTTGACTATTCCAACTCACTCCTGGCTGGCCTCCCACATTCTACCCTACGTAAACTAGAGGTGATCCAAAACTCGGCTGCCCATGTCCTAACTCACACCGAGTCCCGCTCACCCATCACCCCTGTGCTCGCTGACCTACATTGGCTTCTGGTTAAGCAACACCTCGATTTCAAAATTCTCATCCTTATTTTCAAATCCCTCATGGCCTCGCCCCTCTCTATCTCTGTAATCTCTTCCAGCCCCACAACCCCCCCCGAATTCTGCCCTCTTGAGCATCCCTGATTATAATCACTCAACCTGTTGTGTCCTTAGATGCTCTAACAATGATTCCACTCGGCAATGTATTGTACTTGAACTGTAATGACCTTAGTCCTTTATTAGTTAACTCCACAGTGAGGATCACACCTGGTGGCCTGCCTTTTATACAAGGCCAGGCACACCTGTACAGGTAACGTACAAGTCTCCTCACTGCTGTGACCTCTGGTGGCACACCTTGAGATAGTACCAACAGTAGCCATGTAAGATACATGACACAACCATTGGTGGCCGTGCCTTCCGTGGCCTGGGCACTAAGCTCTGGATCTCCCTGCCTAAACCTCTCTCCCTTTCTACCTCTTTCCTCCTTCAAGACGCTCCTTAAAACCTACCTCTTCCTGCGCTAATTTCTCCTTGTGTGGCTTGGTGTCAAATTTTCTATCTCGGTTCTGGTGGAGGTGGGACCAGTACAAATCGGACGGTCTGCACCTGGGCAGGACCGGAACCAATGTCCTAGGGGGAGTGTTTGCTAGTGCTGTTGGGGAGGAGTTAAACTAATATGGCAGGGGGATGGGAACCTATGCAGGGAGACAGAGGTAAATAGAAGAGGGGCAGAAGCAAAAGATAGAAAGGAGAATAGTAAAAGTGGAGGGCAGAGAAACCCCAAGGCAAAAAGCAAAAAGGGCCACATTACAGCAAGATTCAAAAGGGGCAAAGTGTGTTAAAAAGACAAGCCTGAAGGCTCTGTGCCTCAATGCGAGGAATATTCGGAATAAGGTGGATGAATTAACTGCGCAGATAGCAGTTAACGGATATGATGTGGTTGGCATCGCGGAGCCATGGCTCCAGGGTGACCAAGGCTGGGAACTCAGCATCCAGGGGTATTCAGCATTTAGGAAGGATAACATAAGAACATAAGAACATAAGAATTAGGAACAGGAGTAGGCCATCTAGCCCCTCGAGCCTGCTCCGCCATTCAACAAGATCATGGCTGATCTGGCCATGGACTCAGCTCCACTTACCCGCCCGCTCCCCATAACCCTTAATTCCCTTATTGGTTAAAAATCTATCTATCTGTGACTTGAATACATTCAATGAGCTAGCCTCAACTGCTTCCTTGGGCAGAGAATTCCACAGATTCACAACCCTCTGGGAGAAGAAATTCCTTCTCAACTCGGTTTTAAATTTTGAGGCTGTGCCCCCTAGTTCTAGTCTCCCCGACCAGTGGAAACAACCTCTCTGCCTCTATCTTGTCTATTCCTTTCATTATTTTAAATGTTTCTATAAGATCACCCCTCATCCTTCTGAACTCCAACGAGTAAAGACCCAGTCTACTCAATCTATCATCATAAGGTAACCCCCTCATCTCCGGAATCAGCCGAGTGAATCGTCTCTGTACCCCCTCCAAAGCCAGTATATCCTTCCTTAAGTAAGGCGACCAAAACTGCACGCAGTACTCCAGGTGCGGCCTCACCAATACCCTGTACAGTTGCAGCAGGACCTCCCTGCTTTTGTACTCCATCCCTCTCGCAATGAAGGCCAACATTCTATTCGCCTTCCTGATTACCTGAGAATAGACAGAAAGGAAAAGGAGGTGGGGTGGGGTGGCGTTGCTGGTTAAAGAGGAAATGAATGCAATAGTAAGTCAGGACACTAGCCTGGATGATGTGGAATCGGTATGGGTGGAGCTGCGGAATTCCAAGGGGCAGAAAACGCTAGTGGGAGTTGTGCACAGACCACCAAACAGTAGTAGTGAGGTTGGGGACAGCATCAAACAAGAAATAAGGGATGTGTGCAATAAAGGTACAGCAGTTATCATGGGCGACTTTAATCTACATATAGATTGGGCTAACCAAACTGGTAGCAATGCGGTGGAGGAGGATTTCCTGGAGTGTATTAGGGATGGTTTTCTAGACCAATATGTCGAGGAACCAACCAGGGAGCTGACCATCCTAGACTGAGTGATGTGTAATGAGAAGGGACTAATTAGCAATCTTGTGCGAGGCCCTTTGGGGAAAAGTGACCATAATATGGTAGAATTCCTTATTAAGATGGAGAGTGACAAAGCTAATTCGGAAACTAGGGTCCTGAACTTAAGGAAAGGTAGCTTCGAAGGTATGAGGCGTGAATTGGCTAGAATAGACTGGCAGAGGATACTTAAAGGGTTGACGGTGGATAAGCAATGGCAGACATTTAAAGATCACATGGATGAACTTCAGCAATTGTACATCCCTATCTGGAGTAAAAATAAAACGGGGAAGGTGGCTCAACCGTGGCTAACAAGGGAAATTAAGGATAGTGTTAAAACCAAGGAAGAGGCATATAAATTGGCCAGAAAAAGGAACAAACCTGAGGACTGGGAGAAATTTAGAATTCAACAGAGGAGGACTAAGGGTTTAATTAAGAAGGGGAAAATAGAGTACGAGAGGAAACTTGCAGGGAACATAAAAACTGACTGCAAAAACTTTGATAAATATGTGAAGAGAAAAAGATTAGTAAAGACAAATGTAGGTCCCTTGCAGTCGGATTCAGGTGAATTTATAATGGGGAACAGAGAAATGGCAGACCAATTGAACAAATACTTCGGTTCTGTCTTCACAAAGGAAGATACAAATAACCTTCCGAATGTACTCGGGGACAGTGGGTCGAGTGAGAATGAGGAACTGAAAGATATCTTATCAGGCGAGAAATTGTGTTAGGGAAATTGATGGGATTGAAGGCCGATAAATCCCCAGGGCCTGATAGTCTGCATCCCAGAGTACTTAAGGAAGTGGCCCTAGAAATAATGGATGTGCTGGTGATCATTTTCCAACAATCTATCGACTCTGGATCAGTTCCTATGGACTGGAGGGTAGCTAATGTAACGCCACTTTTTAAAAAAGGAGGGAGAGAGAAAGCGGGTAATTATAGACCGGTTAGCCTGATATCAGTGGTGGTGAAAATGTTGGAATCAATCATTAAGGATGAAATAACAGTGCATTTGGAAAGCAGTGACAGGATCGGTCCAAGTCAGCATGGATTGATGAAAGGGAAATCATGCTTGACAAATCTTCTGGAATTTTTTGAGGATGTAACTAGTAGAGTGGACAAGGGAGAACCAGTGGATGTGGTGTATTTGGACTTTCAAAAGGCTTTTGACAAGGTCCCGCACAAGAGATTGGTGCACAAAATCAAACCGCATGGTATTGGGGGTAATGTACTGACATGGATAGTAACTGGTTGGCAGTCAGGAAGCAGAGAGTCGGGATAAACGGGTCCTTTTCAGAATGGCAGGCAGTGACTAGTGAAGTGCCGCAGGGCTCAGTGCTGGGACCCCAGCTCTTTACAATATACATCAATGATTTAGATGAAGGAATTGAGTGTAATATCTCCAAGTTTTCAGATGACACTAAACTGGGTGGTGGTGTGAGCTGTGAGGAGGACGCTAAGAGGCTGCAGGGTGACTTGGACAGGTTAGATGAGTGGACAAATACATGGCAGATGCAATATAATGTGGATAAATGTGAGTTTATCCATTTTGGGGGCAAAAACACGAAAGCAGAATATTATCTGAATGGCGGCAGACTAGAAAAAGGGGAGGTGCAACGTGACCTGGGTGTCATGCTTCATCTGTCACTGAAAGTGGGCATGCAGGTACAGCAAGTGGTGAAGAAGGCAAATGGTATGTTGGCCTTCATAGCTAGGGGATTTGAATATAGGAGCAGGGAGGTCTTACTGCAGTTGTACAGGGCCTTGGTAAGGCCTCACCTGGAATATTGTGTTCAGTTTTGGTCTCCTAGTCTGAGGAAGGACGTTCTTGCTATTCAGGGAGTGCAGCAAAGGTTCACCAGACTGATTCCAGGGATGGCTGGACTGTCATATGAGGAGAGACTGCATCAACTGGGCCTTTATTCACTGGAGTTTAGAAGGATGAGAGGGGATCTCATAGACACATATAAGATTCTGACGGGACTGGACAGGTTAGACGCAGGTAGAATGTTCCCGATGTTGGGGAAGTCCAGAACCAGGGGACACAGTCTTAGGATAAGGGGTAGACCATCTAGGACTGAGATGAGGAGAAACTTCTTCACTCAGAGAGTTGTGAACCTGTGGAATTCCCTGCTGCAGAGAGTTGTTGAGGCCAGTTCATTGGATCTATTCAAGAGGGAGTTAGATATGGCCCTTGTGGTTAAGGGGATCAAGGGGTATGGAGAGAAATCAGGAAAGGGGTATTGAGGGAATGATCAGCCATGATCTTATTGAATGGCGGTGTAGGCTCGAAGGGCCGAATGGCCTACTGCACCTATTTTCTATGTTTCTATGACACTCCTGTGAAGCGCCTTGGGATGTTTCACTACGTTAAAGGCGCTATATAAATACAAGTTGTTGTTGTTGATGAACCTCCCAACTTATTACGGTCTGTTGTCAGATTAAAACCATTCTTTTTCCTGTTATATCCCTAGTTATGATTTGGCTTCTAGATTTTTAATTTCTTTATTGGAAACCGAGTTCGCCAATGAGGGAGTGCTGCACTGTCGGAGGTTCCGTCTTTCAGATGAGACGTTAAACTGAGGTCCCGTCTGCCCTCTCAGCTGGACATAAAAGATCCCATGACACTATATTGAAGAAGAGCAGGGGAGTTCTCCCCGGTGTCCTGGCTATTAATAATCCCTCAACCAACATCACTAAAACAGATTATCTGGTCATTATCACATTGCTGTGTGTGGGAGCTTGCTGTGCGCAAATTGGATGCCGCGTTTCCCACATTACAACAGTGACCGCACTCCAAAAGTACTTCATTGGCTGTGAAGTGCTTTGGAACATTCTAAAGCTGCGAAAGACACTGTAGAAATGCAAGTCTTTCTTTTATGTCTGACTGTTTCGAGTTCTGAGCACAAACTGCTGATGCTGACAATGTTCGAGGCAAACCAAACCAAGATTATCTGTTTTATATAAAATAACCACGTTACCACAAACTACAGAATAGCAAATTGATTCCTTCAGGCAGGATCGGATGTCAGGATGGTTTTGGCAATTTTAACCGGGGAGGGAGAGGCGTGGGAGGGGAGCAGGGGGGAGGGTTTGGGGGGAGGTGATTCGGAAGTTGAGAGGGAGGAGGAGGGGAGTTGGGGAGGGGAACAGACAGACTGATGTGTGTGGTGGAGGGGAGTGGGGGTGTGTGGGGGGGCGGTTTGGGGAAGGGAGGGAAGGGGAGGGAGAGTACGTGACCCAAACTGAACCCAAACATGTTCTGTGAATGAGGCCAGGAGGCACAGAATGGAGGAAACGTTAAAAGGTAATATTTGAACTCTGGCTCCTCAGTGCTGGGTCCTGTGACGAGGAATCCAGCCCGATCAGGTAGGAATTTCAATGTCTTGGCAGTGTGACAAAGCAATGCCAGCAAGCTAGTTGAAAGAGATTTATAGTCAGAACGGTAGACTCAGAGAAATTACAGAAAGAGGCCATTGGGCCCCTCACACCTGCTCGCAACTCCCTGACCTTTCCCCGAATCCTGCAAGTATTTCTCTAATTCCCTCTGTCACTGACTTGGCTTTAGTCTACCCTTTGGGAATCAATGAGACGTTAAACCGAGGCCCCGCCTGCCAGCTCAGATGAACGGTGCTATTGGAAGAACACAGTGGAAAGCTGGCTAAGTCTCCCAGTGTCCTTGGTCAACCAACGCCAGCACAACTGGTCAGCTGGGTGTTATGCTCCTCCTGTACCATGTGGGAACTCAGGGACACTTCCCGTGTCCCTGACGACTACGTGTACGGGAAGTGTATCCGCCTCAAGCTCCTGACGGTCCGAGTTGCGGAATTGGAGCTGAGGGTGGATTCACTCTGGAGCATCCACGATGCTGAGAATGATGTGAGTATCACGTGTAGTGAGTTGGTCTTACCGCAGGAGAAGGGTCCACAGCCAGATAGGGAATGGAAGACCAGCAGGAAGAGCAGTGCAAGGAAGGTAGTGCAGGGGTCCCCTGTGGTCATCCCCCTGCAAAACAGATACACCGCTTTGAGTACTGTTGGGGGGGCTGCACAGGAGGGCAGGAAAAAGAGTGGGAGCGTGATAGTGATAGGGGATTCAATGGTGAGGGGAATAGATAGGCGTTTCTGCGGCCGCAACCGAGACTCCAGGATGGTATGTTGCCTCCCTGGTGCAAGGGTCAAGGATGTCTCGGAGCGGGTGCAGGACATTCTGAAATGGCAGGGAGAACAGCCAGTTGTCGTGGTGCACATTGGTACCAACGACATAGGTAAAAAAAGGGATGAGGTCCGATGAAACGAATTTAAGGAGCTAGGAGCTAAATTAAAAAGTAGGACCTCAAAAGTAGTAATCTCGGGATTGCTACCAGTGCCACGTGCTAGTGAGAGTAGGAATCGCAGGATAGCGCAGATGAATACGTGGCTTGAGCAGTGGTGCAGTAGGGAGGGATTCAAATTCCTGGGGCATTGGAACCGGTTCTGGGGGAGGTGGGACCAGTACAAACCGGACAGTCTGCACCTGGGCAGGACCGGAACCAATGTCCTAGGGGGAGTGTTTGCTAGTGCTGTTGGGGAGGAGTTAAACTAATATGGCAGGGGGATGGGAACCAATGCAGGGAGACAGAGGGAGACAAAAAGGAGGCTAAAGCAAAAGACAGAAAGGTGATGAGGAAAAGTGGAGGGCAGAGAAACACAAAGCAAAGAACAAAAAGGGCCACTGTACAGCAAAATTCTAAAAGTACAAAGGGTGTTAAAAAAACAAGCCTGAAGGCTTTGTGTCTTAATGCAAGGAGTATCCGCAATAAGGTGGATGAATTAACTGTGCAAATAGATGTTAACAAATATGATGTGATTGGGATTACGGAGACGTGGCTCCAGGATGATCAGGGCTGGGAACTCAACATCCAGGCGTATTCAACATTCAGGAAGGATAGAATAAAAGGAAAAGGAGGTGGGGTAGCATTGCTGGTTAAAGAGGAGATTAATGCAATAGTTAGGAAGGACATTAGCTTGGATGATGTGGAATCTATATGGGTAGAGCTGCAGAACACCAAAGGGCAAAAAACGTTAGTGGGAGTTGTGTACAGACCTCCAAACAGTAGTAGTGATGTTGGGGAGGGCATCAAACAGGAAATTAGGGGTGCATGCAATAAAGGTGCAGCAGTTATAATGGGTGACTTTAATATGCACATAGATTGGGCTAGCCAAACTGGAAGCAATACGGTGGAGGAGGATTTCCTGGAGTGCATAAGGGATGGTTTTCTAGACCAATATGTCGAGGAACCAACTAGGGGGGAGGCCATCTTAGACTGGGTGTTGTGTAATGAGAGAGGATTAATTTGCAATCTCGTTGTTCGAGGCCCCTTGGGGAAGAGTAACCATAATATGGTGGAATTCTGCATTAGGATGGAGAATGAAACAGTAAATTCAGAGACCATGGTCCAGAACTTAAAGAAGGGTAACTTTGAAGGTATGAGGCGTGAATTGGCTAGGATAGATTGGCGAATGATACTGAAGGGGTTGACTGTGGATGGGCAATGGCAGACATTTAGAGACCGCATGGATGAATTACAACAATTGTACATTCCTGTCTGGCGTAAAAATAAAAAAGGGAAGGTGGCTCAACCGTGGCTATCAAGGGAAATCAGGGATCAGGGATAGTATTAAAGCCAAGGAAGTGGCATACAAATTGGCCAGAAATAGCAGCGAACCCGGGGACTGGGAGAAATTTAGAACTCAGCAGAGGAGGACAAAGGGTTTGATTAGGGCAGGGAAAATGGAGTACGAGAAGAAGCTTGCAGGGAACATTAAGGCAGATTGCAAAAGTTTCTATAGGTATGTAAAGAGAAAAAGGTTAGTAAAGACAAACGTAGGTCCCCTGCAGTCAGAATCAGGGAAAGTCACAACGGGGAACAAAGAAATGGCAGACCAATTGAACAAGTACTTTGGTTCGGTATTCACTAAGGAGGACACGAACAATCTTCCGGATATAAAAGGGGTCAGAGGGTCTAGTAAGGAGGAGGAACTGAGGAAAATCTTTATTAGTCGGGAAATTGTGTTGGGGAAATTGATGGGATTGAAGGCCGATAAATCCCCAGGGCCTAATGGACTGCATCCCAGAGTACTTAAGGAGGTGGCCTTGGAAATAGCGGATGCATTGACAGTCATTTTCCAACATTCCATTGACTCTGGATCAGTTCCTATCGAGTGGAGGGTAGCCAATGTAACCCCACTTTTTAAAAAAGGAGGGAGAGAGAAAACAGGGAATTATAGACCGGTCAGCCTGACATCGGTAGTGGGTAAAATGATGGAATCAATTATTAAGGATGTCATAGCAGCGCATTTGGAAAGAGGTGACATGATAGGTCCAAGTCAGCATGGATTTGTGAAAGGGAAATCATGCTTGACAAATCTTCTGGAATTTTTTGAGGATGTTTCCAGTAGAGTGGACAAGGGAGAACCAGTTGATGTGGTGTATTTGGACTTTCAGAAGGCTTTCGACAAGGTCCCACACAAGAGATTAATGTGCAAAGTTAAAGCACATGGGATTGGGGGTAGTGTGCTGACATGGATTGAGAACTGGTTGTCAGACAGGAAGCAAAGAGTAGGAGTAAATGGGGACTTTTCAGAATGGCAGGCAGTGACTAGTGGGGTACCGCAAGGTTCTGTGCTGGGGCCCCAGCTGTTTACACTGTACATTAATGATTTAGACGAGGGGATTAAATGTAGTATCTCCAAATTTGCGGATGACACTAAGTTGGGTGGCAGTGTGAGCTGCGAGGAGGATGCTATGAGGCTGCAGAGTGACTTGGATAGGTTAGGTGAGTGGGCAAATGCATGGCAGATGAAGTATAATGTGGATAAATGTGAGGTTATCCACTTTGGTGGTAAAAACAGAGAGACAGACTATTATCTGAATGGTGACAGATTAGGAAAAGGGAAGGTGCAACGAGACCTGGGTGTCATGGTACATCAGTCATTGAAGGTTGGCATGCAGGTACAGCAGGCGGTTAAGAAAGCAAATGGCATGTTGGCCTTCATAGCGAGGGGATTTGAGTACAGGGGCAGGGAGGTGTTACTACAGTTGTACAGGGCCTTGGTGAGGCCACACCTGGAGTATTGTGTACAGTTTTGGTCTCCTAACTTGAGGAAGGACATTCTTGCTATTGAGGGAGTGCAGCAAAGGTTCACCAGACGGATTCCCGGGATGGTGGGACTGACCTATCAAGAAAGACTGGATCAACTGGGCTTGTATTCACTGGAGTTCAGAAGAATGAGAGGGGACCTCATAGAAACGTTTAAAATTCTGACGGGTTTAGACAGGTTAGATGCAGGAAGAATGTTCCCAATGTTGGGGAAGTCCAGAACCAGGGGTCACAGTCTAAGGATAAGGGGTAAGCCATTTAGGACCGAGATGAGGAGAAACTTCTTCACCCAGAGAGTGGTGAACCTGTGGAATTCTCTACCACAGAAAGTAGTTGAGGCCAATTCACTAAATATATTCAAAATGGAGTTAGATGTCATCCTTACTACTCGGGGGATCAAGGGGTATGGCGAGAAAGCAGGAAGGGGGTACTGAAGTTTCATGTTCAGCCATGAACTCATTGAATGGCGGTGCAGGCTAGAAGGGCTGAATGGCCTGCTCCTGCACCTATTTTCTATGTTTCTATGTTTCTATATTTTACCGCATCCTTATTGGGTGAACTCCAATGTGCGTGGTGACTGCGATAATAACAACAGTGATTGCACTTAAAAACATAATCCACGTGAAATGATTTGAGACATTGCTGGGCGATGTGGGAAAACACGATACCAATGGTGGATGCAGAGAGGATGTTTCCACTGATAGTGGAGACTAGAACTAGGGGGCATGATCTTAGAATAAGGGGCCACCCATTTAAAACTGAGATGAGAAATTTATTTTCTCAGAGGGGTGTGAATCTGTGGAATTCGCTGCCTCAGAGAGCTGTGGAAGCTGGAACATTGAATAAATTTAAGACAGAAATAGACAGTTTCTTAAATGATAACGGAATAAGGGGTTATGGAGAGCAGGCAGGGAAGTGGAGCTGAGTCCATGATTGGATCAGCCATGATCGTATTAAATGATGGAGCAGGCTCGAGGGGCCGTATGGCCGACTCCTGCTCCTATTATGTTCTTATGTCCTTCATCATCATCATAGATGGTCTCTCGGAATCGAGGAAGACTTGCTTCCGCTCCTGAAGTGAGTTCTTTGGTGGCTGAACAGTCCAATACGAGAGCCACAGTCTCTGTCACAGGTGGGACAGACACTGGTTGAGGGAAGGGGAGGGTGGGACTGGTTTGCCGCATGTTCCTTCCGCTGCCTGCGCTTGGTTTCTGCAAGTTCTCGGCGATGAGACTCGAGGTGCTCAGCGCCCTCCCGGATGCACTTCCTCCACTTAGGGCGGACTGGTCTTTGGCCAGGGACTCCCAGGTGTCGGTGGGGATGTTGCACTTTATCAGGGAGGCTTTGAAGGCATCCTTGTAACGTTTCCTCTGCCCACCTTTGGCTCATTTGCCGTGAAGGAGTTCCGAGTAGAGCGCTTGCTTTGGGAGTCTTGTGTCTGGCATGCGAATAATGTGGCCCGCCCAGCGGAGCTTATGTTCTTATATTCAATACAAGTGTGGGCCAGCAGAGGGAGCTGAGCTGGGGAATGCTGGAACAGCGAGGAAACATCTTCTCAACCCACAAACAGGCTTCATTCAGCTTCCTCCCCCAGGAACTGCATTCAGTGATTGAGAGTCGAGGACAAGGGCCATAGATACAGAAGTAAATAGAACAGTACGACACAGGAGGAGGCCATTCGGCCCATCGCGTCTGTGCCGGCTCTTTCGAAGAGCGATCCAGTTAGTCCCACTCCCCCGCGCTTTCCCCAAATCCCGGCAATCTTTTCTCCTTCAAGTATTCAATTCCCTTTTGAAGACAACTATTGAGTTCTGCCTCCACCACCCTCTCAGGCCGTACGTTCCAGGCACTAACCGCTTGGTGCCCAAAGAAGGTTTTTCCAAGTATCACCTTTGGCTTGTTTGCCAATCAATCTGTTCCCCCTCATTAACAACACTGCCAGTGATTTACAACAGAGCGCAGGAGAAGGTCGTCACACACAGAGCTGTGAGGGCCAGGGTCACTGCCAGGGTCACTGCCAGGGTCACTGGCTGAGGCAGAAACTGCTGACATTCTAGATGAGATTGGAGAGGGGGATGAAGGAAGGGGGTTAAGGAGGTTTGAGAACAGGCTGAATAAATGTGATTGGGGATATTCGATCGTGTGGAGGGCAAACACTGACTGGTTGGGCCGAATGGCCTGTCTCTGTGTTGTAACTTCTATTGTTTTCTGTGCAGATTATAAAGCATGATAAAGAGCAAACAACTTCAGGAGAAAGGAAGCGGTGGTGAATCTGGGCGGGGGCGGGGGGGGGCGGAGCCCGGGGGGAGGAGGCGGAGCCTGGGGGGGGAGCCCAAGGGGGAGGGGGAGCCCGGGGGGGGGAGCCCGAGGGGGTGGAGCCTGAGGGGGGGGGCCCGGGGGAGGCGGAGCCCGGTGGGGGGGAGCCCGAGGAGGAGGTGGAGCCCGGGGGGGGGGGAGCCCGAGGGGGCGGAGCCTGGGGGGGGAGAGCCCGAGGGGGGCGGAGCCCAAGGGGGAGGGGGAGCCCGGGGGCGGAGCCCAAGGGGGAGGGGGAGCCCGGGGGCGGAGCCCAAGGGGGAGGGGGAGCCCGGGGGGGTGGGGGGAAGAGAGTTGTTATTCTCTGTCAGAGCAACATGAAAAGTACCATCAGATTGGAATATGCAGCCGGACATCCCATCACAGGAATGAACGGGGAGAGAGTCCATTCGGCTCATCATGGTCATCATGGTCATCATGGTCATGTTGCCTCAGGATCACAGCTCTTACTGAATGGCTGGAATCCCAGCGTAAAACCAGAATTAAAATACAACTAACTGCTGATATCAGGATCATCATTAACAACAAACCATCTGCACAACACTGCCTGCAGCACCTGGTACACTGCATTGGTCCATGGAATACAGACAGAGAATGCTGGAAACACTCAGCGGGTCAGGCAGCATCTGTGGAGAGAGAAACACAGTTAATGTTTGTCAGAACTGGAAATAGTTTGAAGTGTAACAAGTTTTAAACAAGTACAGAGGCAGGGAAAGGGGGCAGTGGAGGAAAGAGAAGGGAAGGTCTGTGTTCGGGTGTTAGGCAGGAAAGATGAACTGATGAAAGGGATGATGGGGCACGGCAAAAGAAGCTGATGATGGGACAAGTTAAGGGTCAGGTAGAGGTGTAAATGTGAATGGCAGGATCATCAACAGCTGCTGGCCTAACAATGGGGGCAGAGATTGTGTTCTGAAATTGTTGAATCTGGAAATATAGAGTGCTGTTCCTTGAACTTACGTTGAGCTTTGTTGGAACAGTGTAGGAGACCGAGGACGGAGAGGTCAGAGTGCGAGTGGAGCGGGGAATTAAAGTGACAGGCGACCGGAAGCTCAGGGTCACACTTACAGACTGAACGGAGGTGTTCCGCAAAGTGGTCACTCAATCTACGTTTGGTCTCCCCAATGTAGAGGAGACCACATCGTGAGCAGCGAATACAGTGTACTAAATTGAAAGTACTACTAGTAAATCGCTGTTTCATATGTGTCATGTATGTACATGCTGTTTGTAGTCACCAGATGGTGTCATTGTTGGAGGCACTGAGCAGCACGCACATGGTGCTGCTCTGGTATAAAAGGCCAGCCATTTTGTGAGTCAGGCACTTTGGGCCGTAATAAAGCAGGAACAAGGTTGTACCTTGCTTAGTTTAAAAAATACTCTGTTTGTACCTTTATTGCATACATAACATTTGGCGACGAGAATACAAGAACATTTGTTTGCAAAATGAGCACGATTGGATTTTGAGAGGGAGAAGATTGGGCAGAGTTTGTGAGCCGTTTGAACCAGTACTTTGTGGCCAACAAAATGCAGGGGGTCGACGATGCAGATCGGTGCCGGGCCGTGTTCCTCACTGTGTGCGGTTCAAAGATCTACCGTCTGATAAAGAATCTACTCATGCCTAGTGATCCAACAGAGAAAACGTACGAGGAGTTGTGTACATTGGTACGGGAGCACCTCAAGCCAGACGACGGCATCATCATCTCGAGATACAGGTTTTAGACACACGTTCGATCGGAGGGCCAGAGCGCGGTGGAATTCATTGCTGACCTGAGATGTCTAGCGGGGCCGTGTAAGTTCAGGACGGTGTTGGCAGACATGCTGCGGGACTTCTTTGTTCTCGGTATCAACCACGAGGTGATCCTGCACAAACCTCTGGTGGTGGAGGAGCTGGACTTAAAAAGGGCCATCCAGATCGCTCAATCATGTGTGATGACGGACAGGAGTCTAAAGCAAATATCGGTGAAGAACCGAACCTCGGCAAGTACTGTAAATGTAATTGATTCGGTGTTCGGCAGAGCGGCACATGGCAGGGCCTATCCGGCTGTGTTCGCGAAACCTGTGGCTGCCCAAAGTCCGCCAGCGGGAATGTATCCGACTTCTCCGTGTTGGCGTTGTGGGGGAAATCACCAGCACCAGCAGTGCTGATTTAAGCAATATAGTTGCAAAGGCTGTCTGAGAGTGGGGCATCTCCAGCGCAAGTGTCCGCAGATGAGCAAGCGTGCTGCGACACACCACATGGAGGATGAGAGTCAGACTAGCGCGGATCCGGATACGCAATCCGAGATGCCAGAGGAGGAAGTGTATGGACTGTACTCTTTCATAACCAAGAGTAAACCAATTTTGATTAATGTGAAGTTTAACGGGATACCGGTATCGATGGAACTGGACACGGGGGCAAGTCAATCGATTATGAACGAGGGGGATTTAATAAGCCGTGGGATACTAAGACTGCGAGGCCCAGGCTGAGCCCTGTTAACGCCAAGCTGCGCACATACACCAAAAAACTGATAAAGATGATTGGCAGTGCACAAATTAACGTGTCATATAATGGTGCGGTTCACGAGTTACCGCTGTGGATTGTTCCAGGCAATGGCCCAGCGCTGCTCGGCAGGAGCTGGTTGGAGAAAATCAAATGTGACTGGAATAACATAAAGGCGTTGTCGTCAGAGGAAGATACATGTACCCAAGTATTGAGCAATTCGAACCGGGCATTGGCAACTCCACGGGAGCCAAGGTGCAGATCCACGTGGACTCAGATGCAAGACCCGTCCATCATAAAGCTCGGGCAGTGCCGTATATGATGAGGGAGAAGGTCGAAATGGAACTGGACAGACTCCAGCGTGTAGGGATCATATCACCGGTCGAATTTAATGAATGGGCCAGCCCCATTGTTCCTGTGCTGAAAAGTGATGGCACAGTGAGAATCTGTGGAGACTACAAGGCTACGATCAACAGGGTTTCGAAACAAGATCAGTACCCGTTACCGAAGGCTGATGACTTGTTTGCGACGCTAGCCAGAAGGAAGTCGTTCACAAAACTGGACTTGACGTCGACCTATATGACGCAGGAGTTAATCGAGACGTTAAAGAGACTCACGTGCATTAACACGAGCAAAGGACCGTTTATTTACCACAGGAGCCCGTTTAGAATTCGCTCGGCTGCAGCAATATTCCAGAGAAATATGGAAAGTCGACTGAAGTCTGTTCCCAGAACCGTTGTGTTCCAAGATGACATCCTGATCACCGGTCATGACTCCAAGGAACATCTGAACAACCTGGAAGAGGTTCTATTGCATTTGGACAGTGTGGGACTCAGACTGAAACGCTCGAAGTGTGTCTTCATGGCACCGGAGGTCGAATTCCTCGGCAGGAAAATCGCCGCTGATGGCATCAGACCGACTGACGTGAAAACCAAGGCCATCAAGAATGCACCCAAGCCGCAGAATGTGATGGAGCTGCGTTCGTTCCTGGGTCTACTCAACTGCTTTGGTAACTTCCCACCTAAATTGAGCACCTTACGAGAACCACAGCACGTGCTATTGAGAAAAGGCAACAACTGGATGTGGGGCGCATCGCAAGACAGAGTTTTGAGAAAGCCACCAAGCTGCTTTGCTCAAACAAGCTGCTGGTACATTATGACCCATGAAAATGTTTAGTTTTGGCCTGTGACGCATCATCATATGGAATTGGTTGCGTGTTACAACAAGCCAATGAGTCGGGGAAACTTCAACCTGTCGCGTATGCATTCAAAAGTTTGTCTAAAGCAGAAAGAGCCTACAGTATGGTAGAAAAAGAAGCTTTAGCGTGTGTGTACGGTGTTAAAAAGATGCATCAATTCCTGTTCAGTCTGAAGTTTGAATTAGAGACCGATCACAAGCCGCTCATTTCGTTGTTTCCGAGAGCAAAGATATCAATACCAACGCTTCATCCCGCATCCAAAGGTGGGCGCTGACATTATCTGCCTATGATTGTGTTATTCGCCACAGACCTGGCACAGAGAGTTGTGCCGATGCTTTGAGCCGGTTGCTGTTGCCCACACCGGAGGTGGAAACGCCACAACCGGCAGATCTAATGTTAATCATGGATGCTTTTGAGAGTGAAGGTACCCCTGTCACGGCTCAACAAATTAAGACCTGGACCAGCCAGGACCCGATATTATCAGTGGTAAAGGGTTGCATCCTCAAAGGGGATTGGTCTGCCATGCCTAAGCAAATGTGTGAGGAAGCCAAACCGTACATTCATCGCAAGACGAACTGTCTATTCAAGCAGATTGTGGGGCAATCGAGTTGAAATGCCCAAGGGAGAGAGAAGTTTGTGTGTGAGTTACACAGCACACATCCTGGTATAGTGATGATGAAGGCCATCGCCAGGTCCCACGTATGGTGGCCAGGAATTGATTCTGAGCTGGAAGCATGAGTACATCAGTGCAACACCTGCATGCAGCTCAGCAAAGCACCAGCGGAATCGCCGCTCAGTCTGTGGTCATGGCCATTCAAACCTTGGTCCAGGATCCATGTAGATTTTGCAGGTCCCTTCCTGGGCAAGATGTTTTTAGTGGTGGTGGATGCTTATTCGAAGTGGATAGAATGCATAATCATGTCATCCAGTCCATCCATGGCAACCATAGAGAATCCCAGTGTTATGTTCGCGACACATGGTCTGCCTGACATAGTGGTGAGCGACAATGGGTCATGCTTCACCAGTCAGGAGTTTCAGGAATTTGTAAAACTTAACAGCATAAAACATGTCAGGTCAGCACCATTCAAGCCTGTGTCCAACGGGCAAGCAGAATGTGCAGTACAAATTATCAAGCAAAGCATGAGGAGAGTAACCCAAGGGTCACTACAGACCCGCTTGTCCTGCATACTGCTGAGTTACAGGACAAGACCCCACACACTCACAGGGGTCTCGCCTGCTGAACTCATGATGAAAAGAGGTCTATAGACAAAGTTATCTCTTGTACACCTGGATTTAAGTAATCATGTTGAATACAGAAGACAGAGTCAACAAGGGTACCACGATCGTGAACCTGTGTCACGCGAGATTTCTGTTAATGATCCTGTATATGTGTTGAATTATGGTCAGAGTCCCAAATGGATCGCTGGTACGGTCAACGAGGGCAACAGAGTATTTGTTATTAAGCTCAAGAATGGGCAAACTTGCAGGAAACACATGGATCAGACAAAGCTGAGGCACACAGATGAGCCAGAGCAGTCAGACGAAGAAACCGTCGACGGCCAACCAACCTACCAGCAGCCTTCAGTGGACTCAAGGGTCATCAGTGATCCCGGAATTTCCATCACGGACTTATTCAATAAAAATGGACTTGCAATTCCTGACATGGCCACTGCCACCCCCAACAAGTCAGCCATCCAGCCACCAGCCACAACAGACGCCGCACGCTCACCCAAGGCCGGAATCGAACTGAGATGGTCAACCCGGGAGTGTAAAGCACCGGACTGTCTCAACCTGTGAAAGACTGTGATAAGATCTCAGAGGGGGGTATTGTCATGTATGTACCTGCTGTTTGTAGCCACCAGATGGTGTCATTGTTGGAGGCACATGGTGCTGCTCTGGTATAAAAGGCCAGCCACTTTGTGAGTCAGGCACTTGGGGCTGCAATAAAGCAGAATGCAGTTTGTACTTTTATTGCATACGTAACAATATGGAAGGAGTGTTTGAGCCCCTGGATGGTGGGAATGGAGGAGTAACAGGGCAGGTATTCTCTGCTTGCACGGGAAGCTGCCGTGGGAATGGGAGGGGTTGTTGGGATAGAAATCATAGAAAGATTACAGCACAGAAGGAGGCCATTCGGCCCATTGGGCCAAATGTCGGCTCTGCAAGAGCACCTCAGCCAGTCCCACTCCCTCACCCTTTCCCCGTAGCCCTGCAATTTTTTTCCTTCAGGTACTTATCCAGTTCCCTTTGGAAAGCCACGATTGAGTCTGCCTCCACCACCCTCAGGCAGCGCATTCCAGATCCTAACCACTCGCTGCGTAAAAAGGTTTTTCCTCATGTCACCTTTGGTTCTTCTGCCAATCACCTTAAATCTGTGTCCTCTGGTTCTCGACCCTTCCACCAATGGGAACAGTTTCTCTCGATCTACTCTGTCCAGACCCTCAATGACTTTGAACACCTCGATCAAATCTCCTCTCAACCTTCTCTGCTCCAAGGAGAACAACCCCAGCTTCTCCAATCTATCCACGTAACTGAAGTTCCTCATCCCTGGAACCAATCCCGTAAATCTTTCCTGCACCCTCTCTAAGGCCTTCACATCCTTCCTCCAGTGCGGGGCCCAGAATTGGACACAATTCTCCAGTTGGGGCCGGACCAGTGTTTTATATAGGTTCATCATAACCTCTACACTTTTGTACTCTATGTCTCTATTTATGAAGCCCAGGATCCCAGGTGCATTTTTAACCACTTTCTCAACCAGCCCTGCCCTTTCAACGATTTGTGCCCATATACCCCCAGGTCTCTCTGTTCATGCAGCCCCTTTAGGATTATACCCTTTTAGTTTATATTGACTCTCCTCGTTTTTCCTACCAAAATGTATCACTTCACACTTTTTTATGCATTAAATTTCCATCTGCCCCGTGCCCGCCCATTCCATCAGCCTGTCTGTGTCTTCCTGAAGTCTATCACTATCCTCCTCACTGGTCACTATACTTCCAGGTTTTGTTTCATCTGTAAATTTTGAAATTGTGCCCTGTACACCCAAGCCCCAGTCATTAATATATATCAGGAAAAGCAGTGGTCCCAGTACTGACCCCTGGGGAACACCACTGTATACCTTCCTCCAGTCCCAGAAACAACCGTTCACCACTACACTCTGTTTCCTGTCACTGAGACAATCCCGTATCCATGTTGCCACTGTCCCTTTTATTCCATGGGCTTCAACTTTGCTGCAAGCCTATTATGTGACACTTTATCGAACGACTTTTGGAAATCCAAGTACACCACGCCAACCGCATTGCCCTCATCGACCCTCTCTGTTACCTCATCAAAAAACTCAATCCAGTTAGTTAAACACGATTTGCCGTTAACATCTGTGCTGGCTTTCCTTAATTAATCCACACTAGTCCAAGTGACTGTTAATCCCGGATTATTGTTTGTAAAAGCTTCCCCACTACCGAGGTTAAACTGACCGGCTGGTAGTTTCTGGGTTTAACCTTGCACCCTATTTTGAACAAAGGTGTAACATTTGCAATTCTCCAGTCCTCTGGGACCAGCCCCGTATCCAAGGAGGATTGGAATATTATGGCCAGTACCTCCGCAATCTCCACCTTTACTTCCCTCAGCATCTGAGGATACATCCCATCCAGTCCTGGTAACTTATCTACTTTAAAGACAGCCTTTCTAGTACCACCTCTTTATCAGTTTTTATTTCATCCAGTATCTCAACTACCTCCATTCACTATGACTTTGGCAGCATCCTCTTCCTTGGTGAAGACAGATGCAAAGTACTCTTTTACTACCTCAGCCATGTCCTCTGCCTCCATGTGTAGCTCTCCTTTCTGGTTCCTACTTGGCCCTACCCCTCCTCTTACTACCCATTTATTATTTATATGCCTGCAGAAGACTTTTGAATTTGCTTTTATGTTGGCTGCCAATCTATTCTCATATTCACTCTTTGCCCTTTTTATTTTATTTTTCACTCCCCCTTTCTATATCCAGCCTAATTCTCACTTGTATGAGCATTCGACCACATATCCGCTGCATAACTAAGACCACCTATTTCCACCTCTGTAACATCGCCCGTCTCCACCCCTGCCTCAGCTCATCCGCTGCTGAAACCCTCATCCATGCTTTTGTTACCTCCAAACTTGACCATTCCAACGTACTCCTGACTGGCCTCCCACGTTCTACTCTACGTAAACTAGAGGTGATCCAAAACTCGGCTGCCCGTGTCCTAATTTGCACCAAGTCCCGCTCACCTGCATTGGCTTCTGGTTAAGTCACAACTCGATTTCAAAATTCTCATTGTTTATTTTCAAATCCCTCCATGGCCCTCACCCCTCCCTATCTCTGTAATCACCTCCAGCCTCACAACTCCCCGAGATGTCTGCGCTCCTCTAATTCTGCCCTCCTGAGCATCCCTGATTATAATCGCTCCACCATCAGTGCCTGGGCCCCAAGCTCTGGAACTCCCTCCATAAACCTCTTCACCTCGCTTTCCTTTTTCATGATACTCCTTAAAACCGACCTCTTTGACCAAGCTTTTGGTCACCTGCGCTAATTTCTACTTAAGTGGCTCGGTATCAAATTTTTTATCTCATAATACTCCTGTGAAGCGCCCTGAGACGTTGCACTACGTTAAAGGTGCTATATAAATACAAGTTGTTGTTGTATTCTCAACCTGCCTTCTGTCATAAACGCTCTTTTTCTGCTTCATCTTACTCTCTGTCTCTTTCGTCACCCAGGAGGCCCTACCTTTCTCCCTCGTGGGAATGTACCTCGACTGTACCTGAACTATTTCCTCCTGTTCGATTGCAGTTTTGCACGCCAATCTTTGATTCCAATTTACCCGGGCCAAATCCGTTCTCAACCCACTGAAATTTGCCTTCCTCTAATTAAGAATTTGTATACCAGATTATTCCCTCTCCTTTTTCATAGCTAATCTAAACTATGTGATACTGTGATCACTGGGATGATTGAGGAATAGACAAGGGTGTCACGGAGGGAAACTTCTCTTCGGAATCCTGAGAGAGGAGGAGAGGGGAAATCATGCTGGAGGTGGCGGAAATGGCGGAGGATGATCTGTTGAACGTGGAGGCTGGTGGGGTGAAAGGTGAGGGCAAGGGGAACCCTGTCATGGTTCTGGGAGGGAGGGGAAGGGGTGAGAGCAGAGGTGCAGGAAATGGAACAGACACGGTCGAGGGCCATGTCATCCACAGTGGAGGGGACCCTCGGTTGAGGAAAATAGAAGACATATCGGTGAAGAAGGTGGCATCATCAGAACATATATGACAGAGACGGAGAAACTGGGAGAATGGAATGGAGTCCTTACAGGAAGTGGGGTGGGAGGAAGTGTAGTCCAGGGAGCTGTGGGAGTCAGTGGGCTTATAGTGGATACTGGTCGATAGCCTATTTCCAGTATCATTGTTCCATGGGTTTGATATCCGATATGTTGTGTGCGAGTAACTATATCTGCAATTAATAACAGGTTCCAGCGAGTGATCACGTGGCACTAATCTCCGTGAAGAGGTCACATGACATAAACCACAAGAATCTAACTGTGCTAAACAGTGCACCATCCCACCTACTCATCCTGCACACGACAAATTACTTTGAAGTTCAGTAACAGTTGTCATGTCGGTAAACCAATGGTTGGTTAAACATTTCCTTTTCAGAAAAGCCCCCCATCCAATGATTGCACAAACTGTAAACTCTGCTCAATCAGCATTTCGCAGCATTACTTGTAAAATTCGGTTCCGTTTTTAATGTTTCCGGAAACTAGACACATACAGATAAACCAATTGACAAAAAGGCTTCATTTGTTCTCACATTTGCATCGAAAAGTATGGGACAAACTTTGAACAGCTGGGTCATTGAATCTTTTATACACGACACGTCACGGCTCCGTTTACAAACAACCAAGATAAGGTTTGTCAAACATTTCTTTTGGCACAGATTCAAGTTTTTTCAGTATACACTTGTTTAAAACGTCTCATCAGTCAGTTAGCCGCTCGGAGGGCAGAAACTTACTGTTTCACTCTGCAAAGTGCGAGTCTGAGAGAGGGAGCGGGAGATTCAATCAATTATTTCATCTCATTGGCAGTCCCTCGGAATCGAGGAAGACTCGCTTCCACTCTTAGAATAAATCCCTTAGGTGGCTGAACAGTCTAATACGAGAACCACAGTCCCAGTCACAGGTGGGACAGACAGTGGTTGAGGGAAGGGGAGGGTGGGACTGGTTTGGCGCACGCTCCTTCCGCTGCCTGCGCTTGGTTTCTGCACGCTCTCGGCGATGAGACTCGAGGTGCTCAGCGCCCTCCCGGATGCTCTTCCTCCACTTAGGGCGGTCTTTGGCCAGGGACTCCCAGGTGTCGGTGGGTGATACGTCCTTACTACACAGTATAAATGCACACGAGGCCCATGCTTGAGAGAAGGTCAGTCTGTGACCTGTCCTTTATTCCTTAGCACTCAAGTGATGAAGGTGGGTAGAGCTTCCCCTTTTATACCTGAAGGTCCAGGTTAGGAGTGTCTCCCACCTAGTGGTCAGTGTTCTCACGGTGTACAACTTAGGTCAGTTTATGCATGGGTTACAATGCTGGTTGAATACATGACATCACCTCCCCCCCCAAAGTCTTATTGGGATCACAGGTTAAGTCTCTCTGGTGGTTTACGTTCCCTTGTAGAGCGCCTGAGTTGGGGCTCCGGTTGTTGGGCGCTGGCCTGAGTGTCCGCTGTTTGTGGTGCCTCAGGCCTGTCCGGACTGCAAACAGTGACTGGGCTCTCCTCCCTTTGGTTCCGGTGTTCGGTCACCTGTGGTGGAGTGAACTCTATATCGTGTTCTTCCTCTGCTTCTTCTATGGGGTTGCTGAACCTCCTTTTTGTTTGATCCACATGTTTGCGGCAGATTTGTCCATTGGTAAGTTTAACTACCAGAATCCTATTTCCCTCTTTGGCAACCACAGTGCCTGCGAGCCATTTGGGCCCTGCAGCGTAGTTGAGGACAAAAACAGGGTCATTTACATCAATATATCGCGCCCTCGCATTCCTGTCATGGTAGTGATATTGTGACTGGCGCCTGCTCTCAACAATTTCTTGCATGGTGGGGTGTATAAGGGATAATCGGGTTTTGAGCGTCCTTTTCATTAGTAGCTCTGCGGGTGGAACCCCTGTGAGCGAGTGTGGTCAGGATCTACAGGCCAACAGGAGGCGTGATAAGCAGGTTTGTAGGGAACCCCCTTGGAATCTGAGCATCCCGTTTGATTATCTGCACTGCTCGTTCTGCCTGGCCGTTTGAGGCCGGCTTAAACGGTGCCGTTCTAACATGGTTAATTCCATTGCCTGCCATGAAGTCCTGGAATTCAGTGCTTGTGAAGCACGGGCCATTGTCGCTGACCAAGATGTCCGGTAGACCGTGGGCGGCGAACATTGCCCGTAGACTTTCTACCGTGGCAGAGGATGCGCTTGAATTTAAAATGTCACACTCGATCCATTTGGAGTAGGCGTCTACTACAACCAAAAACATTTTCCCCATGAAAGGACCTGCGTAGTCCACATGGATGCGTGACCAAGGCTTGGCGGGCCATGGCCAGGGGCTAAGGGGGGCTTCCCTGGGCGCATGGCCCAGCTGGGCACACGTGTTGCACCTGCGAACACAAAGTTCCAAATCTGCGTCTATCCCTGGCCACCAAACGTGTGACCTGGCAATTGCCTTCATCGTGACAATGCTCGGGTGCCCATTGTGGAGTTCTCTGATGAACACCTCTCTGCCCTTCTGGGGCATGACTACGCGGTTTCCCCACAGTAGGCAATCGGCCTGAATCGAGAGTTCATCCTTGCGCCTGTGAAATGGTTTAAATTTCTCAGGGCATGCCCTGTACATGGCTGCCCAGTCCCCATTCAGGACACATTTCTTGACTAGAGACAATAGCGGGTCTCTATTTGTCCAGACTTTAATCTGATGGGCTGTCACGGGTGAGCCTTCGCTTCCGAAAGCTTCAACAGTCATGACCATCTCAGCACCATGCTCGGTAGCCCCCTCAGTGGTGGCTAGTGGGAGCCTGCTGAGTGCATCGGCGCAGTTTTCGGTGCCCGGTCTGTGCCGAATTGTGTAGTCATAGGCAGCTAACGTGAGTGCCCACCTCTGTATGCGGGCCGATGCGTTTGCATTTATGGCCTTGTTGTCGGCCAAAAGGGACGTTAGGGGTTTGTGATCTGTCTCCAGCTCAAATTTCCTGCCAAACAGGTACTGGTGCATTTTCTTTAACGCATATACACATGCGAGCGCCTCCTTTTCTACCATCCCGTAGCCCCTTTCTGCCTGGGACAGACTCCTGGAGGCATAAGCTACCGGCTGTAACTGACCCTTGGCATTGACATGTTGCAACACACACCCGACACCATAGGACGACGCATCGCACGTTAACACAAGTTTCTTACATGGGTCATATAGCATTAACAGATTGTTGGAACATAACAAATTGCGTGTTCTATTAAAAGCCCTTTCCTGGCTATCCCCCCAGACCCATTCGCGACCTTTGCGTAGGAGCACGTGTAGCGGCTCTAGCAGCGTGCTTAATTTGGGAAGAAAGTTACCAAAATAGATCAGGAGCCCCAGGAACGAACGCAGCTCCGTCGTGTTACAGGGTCTGGGTGCTCTCTGGATCGCTTCCCTCTTGGATGCAGTAGGGCTGATCCCGTCTGCTGCTACCCTCATCCCCAGGAATTCTACCTCTGGAGCTAGGAAGATGCACTTCGCCTTTTTCAGTCGCAGACCTACCCGGTCCAGTCTGCGTAGCACCTCCTCCAGGTTGTGGAGGTGTTCTTCAGTATCGTAACCCGTGATGAGGATGTCGTCCTGAAAAACCACCGTCCCTGGAATCGACTTGAGGAGGCTTTCCATATTTCGTTGGAAGATCGCGGCGGCCGAGCGAATCCCGAACGGACATCTGTTGTACTCAAACAACCCCTTGTGTGTCGTGATAGTGGTCAGCTTCTTCGACTCACTCGCCAGCTCCTGGGTCATGTAAGCTGAGGTCAGGTCTAATTTTGAAGAAAGTTTGCCACCGGATAGCGTCGCAAAGAGGTCCTCCGCTCTCAGTAGCGGGTACTGGTCTTGGAGTGACACCCGATTGATGGTGGCCTTGTAATCGCCACATATCCTGACCGACCCATCCGCCTTGAGCACCGGCACGATCGGGCTCGCCCAGTCACTGAATTCGACTGGCGAGATGATGCCTTCCCTCAACAGGCGGTCCAATTCGCCTTCTATCTTTTCCCGCATCACGTACGGCACCACTCTGGCCTTGTGGTGTACTGGCCTGGCATCCGGGTTTATGTGAATCACTACCTTGGTCCCCATGAAAGTGCCAATGCCGGGTTGAAATAATGAGTCAAATTTGTCCAGGACCTGTGAGCATGATACTCGCTCCACAGAGGAAATCGCATTGACATCGCCCCATTTCCAGTTCATGACAGCAAGTCAACTCCTCCCCAGTAGTGCGGGACCGTCCCCTAGGACAATCCAGAGTGGCAACCTGTTCTCCGAATCTTTGTGGGTCACGACTACTGTGGCGCTGCCTAGCACCGGAATGATCTGCTTTGTGTAAGTCCGTAGCTGTGCATCAATCGGCGATAAATTTGGCCTCCTGGCCTTGGATGCCCACAACTTTTCGAACTGTTTGATACCCATCAGGGACTGGCTGGCACCCGGGTCTAACTCCATTGATACTAGGATGCCATTGAGGAGCACTTTCATCATTATCGGTGGCGTCCTGGTGTATGAACTGTATACGTGCTCCACATGAACTCGCTGAACTTCAGCTTCCAGCGATTTCCCCCAGCGTTCATTTCTGCAATTTCTGCAGGTATTTTGCTCATCTCTGCAAACTCCGGCTGAGTGTGTGCCTCCACGCCTCCAGCATGAGTTGCGGTTTGAAACAAAAGGTCCCTTGGCAGTCGATCGTCCCTGACTGCCCCTGTTATTGTCCTTGAGTGCACCATTAACAGGTGTTGATGGCCCCATTGTCCCTTGCAATGGCATGAATCGCTGTTCAGCTTGCCATTGTCTCTGTCGAACTTCCCCTCTGGATTCGACTACATGTTGGGGCATGCCTGACTGCCCTTGTCTGCATGGAGAACTGTGTGCTGTTTTAACAATGTTGAATCTCTGTCCCAACCATTCCTTAACACAGTACCTCTCGTCTGTTCTGCTAGTGGCCATGCTCGGGTGGTTTAAGTCCCAGTTTCTTGTTGCCATTGATACGTCCTTACTACACAGTATAAATGCACACGAGGCCCATGCTTGAGAGGTCAGTCTGTGACCTGTCCTTTATTCCGTAGCACTCAAGTGATGGTGGGTGGAGCTTCCCCTTTTATACCTGAAGGTCCAGGTAAGGAGTGTCTCCCACCTAGTGGTCAGTGTTCTCATGGTGTACAACGGAGGTCAGTTTATACATGGGTTACAATGCTGGTTGAATACATGACAGTGGGGATATTGCATTTTATCAGGGAGGCTTTGAGGGTGTCCTTGTAACGTTTCCTCTGTCCACCTTTGGTTCGTTTGCCATGAAGGAGTTCCGAGTAGAGCGCTTGCTTTGCGAGTCTTGTGTCTGGCATGCGCCCAACGGAGCTGATCAGGGGTGGTCAGTGCTTCAGTGTTGGATGTTGGCCTGGATGAGCACATTGTGATGTTGATGTGTGTGTCCTCCCAGGGATTTGTAGGGTCTTGTGGAGACATCATTGGTGGTATTTCTCCAGCGACTTGAGCTGTCTACTGTACATGGTCCATGTCTCTGAGCCATACAGGAGGGCGGGTATTAATACAGCCCTGTAGACCATGAACTTGGTGGCAGATGTGAGGTCCCCCAGCACTGCCCCCCAGTCAGTCATTAAGATCCACGGCGCGGCCCTGGATAATGTGGGCCATTTCCCATACCTCGGGAGCCTCTTATCGACAAAAGCAAACATTGATGAGGAGATTCAACACAGCCTCCAGTGCGCCAGTGCAGCCTTCGGCCGCCTGAGGAAAAGAGTGTTCGAAGACCAGGCCCTCAAATCTAAAATCATTTACAGCACGGAGTGAGGCCATTCGACCCATCGTGCCCCCACCAGCTGACCAAGAGCTCTCCAGCCTAATCCCACTTTCCAGCTCAATCCCACTTTCCAGCTCTCGGTCCGAAGCCCTGTAGGTTACAGCACTTCAGGTGCATATCCAAGTATTTTTTAAATGTGGTGAAGGTTTCTGCCTCTACCACCCTTTCAAGCAGTGAGTTCCAGACCCCCACCACCCTCTGGGTGAAGACATTTCCCCCCAAATCCCCTCTAAACCTCCCCCCAGTTACTGTAAATTGATGTCCCCTGATTGTTGACCCCT
Source organism: Pristiophorus japonicus (assembly GCF_044704955.1). Classification (NCBI taxonomy): domain Eukaryota; kingdom Metazoa; phylum Chordata; class Chondrichthyes; family Pristiophoridae; genus Pristiophorus; species Pristiophorus japonicus. Next base: position 185,689,669 of record NC_091991.1, on the reverse strand, counting down.
CTGCCAAGGGAAACAGGTCCTTTCTATCCACTATATCCAGGCCCCTCATAATTTTATACACCTCATTGAGGAAGATGAGCAGGGGACTGGGAGGTCGAGGGAGAGGAGCAGGGGACTGGGAGGTCGAGGGAGAGGAGCAGGAGACTGGGAGGTCGAGGGAGATGGACAGGAGACTGGGAGGTCGAGGGAGATGGACAGGAGACTGGGAGGTCGAGGGAGAGGAGCAGGGGACTGGGAGGTCGAGGGAGATGGACAGGAGACTGGGAGGTCGAGGGAGAGGAGCAGGAGACTGGGAAGTCGAGGGAGATGGACAGGAGACTGGGAGGTCGAGGGAGATGGGCAGGAGACTGGGAGGTCGAGGGAGAGGAGCAGGGGACTGGGAGGTCGAGGGAGATGGACAGGAGACTGGGAGGTCGAGGGAGATGGGCAGGAGACTGGGAGGTCGAGGGAGATGGGCAGGAGACTTGGAGGTCGAGGGAGAGGAGCAGGGGACTGGGAGGTCGAGGGAGAGGAGCAGGGGACTGGGAGGTCGAGGGAGATGGACAGGAGACTGGGAGGTCGAGGGAGAGGAGCAGTGCTGGAGAATCCAGGATGGTCAGGGGAGCGGGATCGGCTCGGCTGCGACTCACTTTACTCCGAGGGATTGCATCATCCAACATAAAGCCTTGAATCGAGGATAATCCCACCCCATCCCCAGCTTTTAACTCCAAATATTGATCCAAGTGTTTATCTTACACATGGATGTGACGAAATTGATGTGTTTTTAAGTAATAAAACAGAAAATGCTGGAAATCTCAGCAGGTCAGGCAGCATCTGTGGAGAGAGAAACAGAGTTAACATTTCAGGTCTGTGACCCTTCATCAGAACTGGCAATAGTTCGAAATGCAACAGATTCTTAAGCAAGTGCAGGGGAGGGGTTGTGGAAAGACCAAAAGGGAAGGTCCATGATAGGCCGGATGGCAGAAGAGATTTGAGAGACAAAGGGGATTATGGGCCGAATTGAGATGGTAATAGTACAAGTTAGGAAACAAAAGGTGAGTCTAGATCGGGTGTGAATGGCAGAATAATTGCCGGTTGCCCTGGGAAAGAGAATCAAAGTCAAAATAAAAAAGGGGTGCAAATTTTTGTTAAAAAAAACACGAGGAAAGGGAACAAAATGTGGGCAGAGGTTATGGTTGGAACTTGTTGAACTCGATGTGAGCCCAGAAGGCTGTAAAGTGCCTAAACGAAAGATGGGGTGTTGTTCCTCGAGCTTGTGTTGAGCTTCATTGGAACAGTGTAGGAGACCGAGGACGGAGAGGGAGTGGAGCAGGGAATTAAAGGGACAGGCAACCGGAAGCTCGGGGTCACCCCTGCAGACTGAGGAAGAGTTAACTAAGTCAGGAGAAGAGTTGGGGAAGAGTTAACTCGGTTAGGGGAAGAGTTAACTCAGTTGGGGAAGAGTTAACTCGGTCAGGGAAAGAGTTAATATTGTGTATGTAGGCACTGTGTTAATGACTCCATGAGGCAGGGGTATGGCACTGAACTGTATAGACTGGAGTCCTTTATTGCAGCTCCGAGAGTGAGGACACCAAGAGGTGAGCTCCCTTTTATACTGGGTTACCTGCAGTGTACAGGTGACCCTTAGGTCTCCAGCAGCAGCACCCTCTGGTGTACAGGTAAGGTATATATAGGTCTAATGTTGCAGTAGATCATTACATCATTGGCATGCATACATAACAACACTCCCCCCTAAGCCTTTCCCAAGTCCTTATTGCCATGACATGGAGAGGTGATCAGTAGTGGGCTGTGGGAGGTTGTGGTGAAGGTTGCGTGTGTGCCAGGTGTGATCCCTGTGCTTGAGGCTGCCCTCATTCATTTCTTCCCCCCCCCCCCCACTTCTCACAAAGACCATGTGTGTGTCACTGTTGGAGGATCCCTCAGTGGTGGAGCCAGTGCAATGGGTAAGATACATACACTGTAGAGTGGGTAAGTGGTGATGTTTGGTGGTGGGCAGGGCCACAGGACTGTGTGGGCTCCTTGTCTTCCATTGGTGGTGGAAGTTTGGTCATCCCAGGGTTTGCCAGGAAAGCTGGAGGGTACTGGCCCCTTGCTCCCGGTGCTGGCCCTGGTGGTCAGGGGGTGTAGGGCCAGTCTGGGGCAGGTTGCCAGTGGTGGTGGCTGTGCTGCCCATTGACCACTGTCCCTGCAGTGGGTCTGCTCCCACTGGGTGTGTGTGAGCCCCTCCTAGGGCATCACATTTGTTCCAAAAGCCCAGGTTACATGGTCAGGTAGCCCGCTGGACCTGGGGGTCTCCCACCGGGGGATACCTCAGGCATTGACATTGTACCTGTAGAACCCGGTGTCCTTTAACAGTCTACTTTCTGCATGCATGACACATTGGTTCCAATCATAAATAGTTGAGTCTACACTGTTATCCCTCTTCACATGATCACATTTAGCACTTCCAGCACTTTCTTGTGTCTCCATACAGGGTTACATTTATCATATTTAAATTTCTAGCATCATTTAACAGTACAAACTTGTTACTAACATCACTTTCACAAGCATTCATTACCTTTTTTTCATTGGTTAATCCGGCATCACAATTTAACGTTACATTTGCATACCTGCATTCGCTTACTGCACTTTTAACTTTAAAGTCCTTGGCATTGCTGTGCCTAGAGTGAAACTGTCCCTTTAATTCCTTTGAGTTGCCGGGCTCCTTTAAGAGGGCCTACCAATCCGGTTCACCGCTCGGTGCCACGTGTTGCCTCCAACGCTGCCCCTCGTGGTCTGGACGCGGCTATTTTGATTCCAGGTTCTTCGCCTCGTGATGCGGCCGCCATGTTCTCGTTCTCCTCGAGGTAGGCTGTGGTGATCTTTTTCTCCCCAGGTTTGGCCACAGACGTCAGGAATCCATCTTTTTTGCCGATCTTCTTCCCTCGGAGTCCTGCCACGGCCCGGAGGGTGAGGTCTGGAGGTTCGGGGTTGGATGATCTCGCCACGGTGTTGTGCAGTCGTCGCCGCGCAGTCGAGCTGGACGGTAGGATCTCTCGGTGCAGCGATGGAGCCATGTTCGGGGCTGCGTAGGATGTCGATCGCTGGGGCCCAGAGGCCGTCGTCGCTCCGACCGATTTGGACCTGCTTCATCCAACTTCTCCCAGGAGCGTCGGACCATCGCCGGTAACAATCCACAGGGGAGAGCTTGTTCATCGCGCCACCCTGGGACACCTGGACATCCACGCTGCCAACGACTGGGATGGTGCCTTTGGTGTAAGTGAACAGCTTTGCCTGGATAGGAGACAGTTTTGGTCATTCGGTGGGATTGTTCCAAAGTTTTTCGAAGGTCATCTGGCTCATCAAAGACTGGCTCGCCCCTGTGTCGATCTCCATCGAAATTGGAACTCCGTTAATGTCCACTTCCATCTTCCATGGGGAACTCTCGGTGGAGCAGGTATATATTACGTACTCTTCTTCCAGGGGCTGAGCAGTTTCGTCTTCATCAGAGTCAGAGCCCCGGTGATCAGCCAACTCTTCAGCGACGCGATGAGTAAAGCTTTTTCTGCACATTCTCTGAAGGTGGCCTTTCGCGTTGCAGCCTTTGCAGATATAGTCTTTGTAGCGGCACTGGTGAGCCATGTGGTTTCCTCCACAGCGCCAGCACGGGGCTTTGAAGGTCACCATTCTGTTCACTGTGCTCGTCGGTTTAGAGTCCTAGGTGTGGGTCATCATTTGTTTGGAGTCGCAGACCGAAATCATGAAAGCCTGGCTCACTTTGATTGCCTTCTGCAGGGTGACTGTGATGACCGCAGAGAGCAGTTTATGGAGGAGGCCCTCGCGGCTGATTCCAATAACAAATATGTCCCTTAGTGCTTCGTTGAGGTGGTCACCAAAATCACACGGTGCAGCCAACCTTCTTAAATCTGCAGCATACTTCGCAATTTCTTGGCCTTCGGACCGCTGGTGAGTGTAAAACCGGTGTCTGGCTGTGAGGATGCTCTCTTTGGGTTTCAGTTGCTCTTGTATCAAGGTTATGAGCTCCCCATAGCTCTTGGTTGTTGTCTTCGCTGGGGCTAGCGAGTCCCTGACGAGGCCATGGATAGTGGGCCCACACTACTAAGCAGGATGACCCTGCGCTTGTTCATCAGTGTGGCCCGTGAGTCCCCATCCAGGTCGTTGATGAAGAAATGTTCTAACCTTTCCACGAAGGCGCCCTAATCTTCCCCATCGGTGAATTGTTGGAAGTTGCTGAGATTAGACATGTTGTGCGTGGAATTCGTAACCTCGTCGCCAGTTGTTGTGTATGTAGGCACTGTGTTAATGACTCCACGAGGCAGGGGTATGGCACTGAACTGTACGGACTGTAGTCCTTCATTGCAGCTCCTAGAGTGAGGACACCAAGAGGTGAGCTCCCTTTTATACTGGGTTACCTGCAGTGTGCAGGTGACCCTTAGGTCTCCAGCAGCAGCACCCACTAGTGTACAGGTAAGGTATATACAGGTCTAGTATTACAGTACATCATTACATTATTGGCATGCATACATAACAATTAACTTGGTTGGGGAAGAGTTAACTTGGTTGGAAAAATGTTAACTCGGTTGGGGAAGAGTTAACTATGTTGGCTGAAGTTACAGTGTGAGTCAGTAGCTGGCGGTGCGGGGAGCTTATTGAGTGGTGCTGGTCTCTTCTCAATACAATGTGACTGGTCTCCTTGGTAGCATGCTGGGGTGGGGGGCATCTAACGCACAATTTTGAAGCATGCACCCCTCCCCGCGTACCCCTCACCCCGGCTCACCCACCCGCACAGCAACCCCCGTGTACCCCTCACCCCGGCTCACCCACCCGCACAGCGACCCCCCGCGTACCCCTCACCCCGGCTCACCCACCCGCACAGCGACCCCCCGCGTACCCCTCACCCCGGCTCACCCACCCGCACAGCGACCCCCCCGCGTACCCCTCACCCCGGCTCACCCACCCGCACAGCGACCCCCCCGCGTACCCCTCACCCCGGCTCACCCACCCGCACAGCGCCCCCCCCGTGTACCCCTCACCCCGGCTCACCCACCCGCAAGCGCCCCCCACGTACCCCTCACCCCGGCTCACCCACCCGCACAGCGACCCCCGTGTACCCCTCACCCCGGCTCACCTACCCGCACAGCGCCCCCCGCGTACCCCTCACCCCGGCTCACCCACCCGCACAACGACCCCCCGCGTACCCCTCACCCCGGCTCACCCACCCGCAAGCGCCCCCCGTGTACCCCTCACCCCGGCTCACCCACCCGCAGTGACCCCCCCACACCGAGCGGAGTCCAGGCTCAGGGACCCAGGACTGTGCTGAGTCACTGCTGCCTGGTCAGGGAGGTTGTGCCTTGGACCAGATCTTCAAATGTCTGCCTGTTCCAGGAGGATCTTTAACATCCAATTGCATTGTTTGAAGAGCAGGGAGTTCTCCTGGAGTCCCGAATATTCCTCCCTCAGCGAACAAAGGTATTGGATGCTCAGTCACCTCAGTGCCATTTGTGGATGCTCGAAGTGGAGGAAGTGCATCCGGGAGGGCGCTGAGCACCTCGAGTCTCGTCGCCGAGAGCGTGCAGAAACCAAGCGCAAACAGCGAAAGGAGAGTGCGGCAAACCAGTCCCACCCTCCCCTTCCCTCAACCACTGTCTGTCCCATCTGTGACAGAGTCTGTAATTCACCTGTTGGACTGTTCAGTCACCTGAGAGCTCACTTTTAGAGTGGAAGCAAGTCTTCCTCGATTCCGAGGGACTGCCTCTGATGGTGAAGATTTGTGGGACATGGAATAATGGCACACCTCACACCAAAGTGTTGTATGAAGAGCTTTGAGACATTATTACATTGGATGTTAGGTGTAGTTCATCATCATCGGCAGTCCCTCCGAATCGAGGAGGACTTGCTTCCGCTCTTAAAATGAGTCTTTAGGTGGCTGCACAGTCCAATAAGAGAACCACAGTCCCTGTCACAGGTGAGGGTAAGGGAGGGTGGGACTGGTTTGCCGCACACTCCTTCCGCTGCCTGCCCTTGGTTTCTGCACGCTCTCGGCGATGAGACTCGAGGTACTCAGCACCCTCCCGAATGCACTTCCTCCACTTAGGGCGGACTGGTCTTTGCCCAGGGACTCCCAGGTGTCGGTGGGGATGTTGCACTTTATCAGGGAGGCTTTGAGGGTGTCCTTGTAACGTTTCCGCTGCCCACCTTTGGCTCGTTTGCCGTGAAGGAGTTCCGAGTAGAGCGCTTGCTTTGGGAGTCTCGTGTCTGACACGCGAACTAGGTGGCCTGCCCAGCGGAGCTGGTCGAGTGTGGTCAGTGCTTCAATGCTGGGGATTGGTTGAGGACGCTAATGTTGGTGCGTCTGTCCTCCCAGGGGATTTGTAGGATCTTGCGGATGTTAGGTGCATTTAGCCACTCGCTGACTCACCCAGAGAGTCTGATGTGTCACTTTAAAAACAATGGCAGCCCCAGATGTTAAATGCGTCGGAATCTAAGTCAATAATCATGTCACCTCCAACATTTCCCTGAAGCCGGCAGCTCTGTACATTTTTTGAAGATCTCGACTGGAGCTGAAGATAGTTATGGATGAGGAAAGACATTTGGCCTTTCAAGTTCATCCATTCAAGGAGAGCCTACACTTGCACCCTTCACAGGGGTTGCCGTCACTGCACCACACAGAAGTGCCGCCAATGGTCAGTCATTCTTAAAAGACTTGCTTTTCTGCAGTACTTTTCCTCAGGACATCCAAAGCACTTCGCAACCAACGACGTACTTCAGAAGTGTTATGTATGTAAACTTGTATTTACTCTGTACAGCCACCAGACGGCTCATCCCCTGGAGTCCCAAGGGATCCCACAATCCCTTGGGAGCACAGGTACTTAAGGAGGCCTCACAAGCTGGAGAGGCACTCTGGAGACCAGCAATAAAATACTACAGTCACACTTTACTTTGAGCTCACAGTATCCAGTCAGATTCTTTATTCATACATAATAACTGGCAACGAGATACAGATGACGAACCCAATGATGATGAGAACAGTGGGCATCCTGGAGAAATTCTCGGAGGGAGATGATTGGGACAACTTCGTGGAGCGACTCGACCAATCCAATACTTCATGGCCAACGAGATAGAAGAAGAAGCGAATGTTGCCAAACGAAGGGCGATCCTCCTCACCGTCTGCGGGGCACCAACGTATGGCCTCATGAAAAATCTGCTTGCTCCAGCGATACCCACAGAGAAATCGTACGACGAGTTGTGCACACTGGTCCGAGAGCATCTGAACCCAAAGGAAAGTGTTCTGATGGCGAGGTACCGGTTCTATACCTACAAAAGGTCTGAAGGCCAGGAAGCGGCGAGTTATGTCGCTGAACTAAGACGCCATGCAGGACATTGCGAATTTGAAGGACATTTGGAACACATGCTCAGAGATGTTTTTGTACTTGACATTGGCCATGAAATGATACTTCGCAAACTTTTAACTGTGGAGACCCCAACCTTGAGTCAGGCCATAGCGATAGCCCAGGCGTTCATTGCCACCAGTGACAATACTAAGCAAATCTCTCAGCACACGAGTGCTGCTACAAGTACTGTGAACAAAGCGATGTTGTTTTCAAATCGCAACGTACAGGGCAGGCCCCACATGCCTGCAGCTGCACGTCTGCAGCTGACTGAGTCCACTAACAAGAGTGATGAATGCAAGGCCATTAACACCTTGCTGGTGCTGCGGGGATAATCATTGTTTCCATTCATGCCGCTTCAAAGGGTACGTTAGCAAGGGCTGTGGAACAATGGGACACCTCCAACGTATGTGCAGACGAGCTTCAAATCCTGTTAATCCTGCAAACCACCATGTTGCAGAGGAGGACAGATCCACGGCGGATCACGCGAACCAGAGCCTCAGACCGAGGAGGCAGAGGTATATGGGGTGCATACATTTACCACTAAGTGTTCCCCGATAATGCTGAAGGTTGAACTAAATGGACTCCCGGTGTCAATGGAGCTGGACACGGGCGCGAGCCAGTCCATTATGAGCAAAAAGACTTTTGAAAAATTGTAGTGCAGCAAGGCCTCAGGGCCAGTCTTGATTCCAATTCGCCGAAACTAAGAACCTACACAAAGGAACTGATTCCTGTAATTGGCAGTGCTACTGTAAAGGTCTCCTACGATGGAGCGGTGCACAAACTACCAATCTGGGTGGTACCGGGCGATGGTCCCACGCTGCTCGGCAGGAGCTGGCTGGGAAAGATACGCTAGAACTGGGACGACTTCCGCTGATGACACTTCGTGTGCCCAGGTCTTAAACAAGTTCCTTCACTGTTCGAACCAGGCATCAGGAAATTCCAAGGAGCAAAAGTGCAGATCCACCTAATTCCGGGGGGCGTGACCCATTCATCACAAGATGAGAGCATTACCGTACATGATGAGAGAAAGGGTAGAGATTGAGCTAGACCGGCTGCAAAGAGAGGGCATCATTTCACCGATCAAATTCAACGAGTGGACCAGTCCTCTCGTTCCAGTTCTCAAGGGAGATGGCACCGTCAGAATCTGTGGTGATTACAAAGTAATTAGCAATCGTTTCTCCCTGCAGGTTCAATACTCACTACCAAAGGCTGGCGACAGGCTGCGCTGGCGGGAGGAAAGACGTTCACGAAGCTGGATCTGACTTCAGCCTACATGACGCAGGAGCTGGAGGAATCATTGAAGGGCCTCTCCTGCATCAACACGCACAAAGATCTCTTCATTTATAACAGATGCCCGTTTGGAATTCGATCAGTGGCGGCGATATTCCAGAGAAACATGGAAAGTTTACTGAAGTCGGTCCTGCCCACCGTGGTCTTCCAGGATGACATCTTGGTCACAGGTCGGAACACAGTCGAGCACCTGCAGAACCTGGAGGAGGTTCTTAGTTGACTCAACTGCATGGGGCTCAGGTTAAAATGCTCGAAGTGCGTTTTCCTGGCATCTGAAGTGGAGTTCCTGGGGAGAAGAATCACGGCGGACGGCATCAGGCCCACCGATTCGAAGACGGAGGCAATCGAGAACGCACCGAGGCCACAGAACGTGACGGAGCTGCGGTCGTTTCTAGGACTCCTGAACTACTTTGGTAACTTCTTACCGGGTCTCAGCACACTGCTAGAACCACTGCATGTCTTACTGTGTAAAGGAGATGAATGGGTATAGGGCAAAAACCAAGAAAATGCCTTTGTAAAAGCTAGAAAATTGGTATGCTCAAACAAATTGCTTGCGTTGTATGATCCAAGTAAGCGTTTGGTACCAGCATGTGATGTGCAGTCGTAAGGCATCTGGTGTGTCTTGCAACGAGCTAATGATTTTGGGAAATTGCAACCGGTTGCTTATGCATTCAGAAGTCTGTCTAAGGCTGAGAGAGCCTGCAGCATGATTGAAAAAGAAGCGTTAGCGTGTGTCTATGGGTTAAAGAAAATGCATCAATATCTGTTTGGGCTAAAATTCGAATTGGAAACTGAGCATAAGCCACTGATATCCCTGTTTTCCGAGAGTAAAGGGATAAATACCAACGCATCGGCCCGCATCCAGAGATGGGCACTCACGTCCACATACAACTACGCCATCCGCCACAGGCTAGGCACAGAAAACTGTGCCGATGCTCTCAGTTGGCTGCCATTGCCCAACACGGGGGTGGAAATGGCGCAGCCCGCAGGTTTAGTCATGGTTATGGAAGCATTTGAGAGTGAACAATCACCTGTCACAGCCCGACAGATCAAAACCTGGACGAGCCAGGACCCCTTCCTGTCCCTAGTTAAAAGCTGTGTGCTTCACGGGAGCTGGTCCAGTGTCCCAGTGGAAATGCAGGAAGAAATAAAGCCGTACCAGCGGCGCAAAGATGAAATGTCTCTACAGGCAGACTGCCTTCTGTGTGGAAATCGGGTAATGGTCCCCAAGAAGGGCAGAGACACCTTCATCAGTGACCTCCACAGTACCCACCCAGGCATCGTAATGATGAAAGCGATAACCAGATCCCACATCTGGTGGCCTGGTATCGATGCGGAGTTAGAGTCCTGCATGCACAGATGTAACACATGCTCGCAGTTAAGCAAAGCACCCAGGAAGGCGCCACTAAGTTTATGGTCTTGGCCCTCCAAACCGTGGTCGAGGGTCTATGTCGACTATGCAGGCCCATTCTTGGGTAAAATGTTCCTTGTGGTTGTAGATGCGTACTCCAAATGGATTGAATGTGAAATAATGTCGGCAAGCACGCCCGCTGCCATCACTGAAAGCCTGCGGGCCATGTTTGCCACGCACGGACGACCTGATGTCCTTGTGAGCGACAACGGGCCATGTTTTACCAGTGCCGAGTTCAAAGAATTCATGACCCGTATCGGGTTCAAACCAGCATCCAATGGTCAGGCAGAGAGAGCAGTGCAAACTATCAAGCAGAGCTTGAAGAGGGTAACTGAAGGCTCACTGCGAACTCGCCTATCCCGGGTCCTGCTTAACTACCGCACGAGACCTCACTCACTCACTGGGATTCCACCTGCTGAACTGCTCATGAAAAGGGCGCTTAAGACAAGGCTCTCGAAAGTTCACCTAATCTACATGAACAGGTAGAGAGCAGGTGACTTCAACAAAATACATATCATGAGAGAGCAAATGTGTCATGCGAGATTGAAATCAATGATCCTGTATTTGTATTGAATTATGGACAAGGTCCCAAGTGGCTTCCCAGCACTGTTGTGGCCAAAGAGGGGAGCAGGGTGTTTCAGGTCAAACTTTCAAATGGACTCATTCACCGGAAACACTTGGACCAAATCAAACTCAGATTCACGGACTATCCTGAGCAATCCACCTTGGACCCTACCTTTTTTGACCCCCCAACACACACACCAGTGGCAACCGACACCGAGGTTGGCCACGAAGCAGAACCCATCACCCGCAGCAGCCCAGCAGGACTAACCACACCAGGCGGCCCAGCAAGGCCAGCTGCACAGCAGCCCAACGAGGGCCCAACAAACGATTCACCAAAACCAGCATTTGCACCGAGACGATCAACCAGGGAAAGAAGGGCCCCAGATCGACTCACCTTGTAAATAGTTACACTGTTGACTTTGCGAGAGGGAGTGTTGTTATATATGTAAACTTAAATATACCTTGTACTGCCACCAGACGGCTCATCCCCATGGAGTTCCAAGGGATCCCACAATCCCTTGGGAGCACAGATACTTAAGGAGGCCTCACAGGCTGGAGAGGCACTCTGGAGACCTGCAATAAAAGACTAAGGTCACACGTTACTTTGAGCTCACAGTACCCAGTCAGACTCTTTATTCATACACAACAAGAAGTGTCATCACTGTTGTAATGCAGGGAATTCTTAATCTGAAGAGCTTCCTGGCATCAGTCTGAAATTTGTCTTTAGTTTGAACCTGTGCTCTCTTACTCTCCTGCCATGGTTTCAGCACAAGCTGCATTGTAAATTTACAAAACAGAACAAGGGGGCATAACCTTAAAATTAGAGCTAGGCTGTTGAGGGGTGATGTTAGGAAGCACCTCTTCACACACAGGGTCGTGTAAATCTGGAACTCACTCCCCCAACTGCTGTGGATGCTGGCAGCCAATTAAAAGTTTCAATACTGAGACAGGTCAATTTTTGTTAGGGAAGCAATTCAAGGGATATGGATCAAAGTAAATGAAGTTGAACTACAAATGAGCTGTAATTTAACCGAATGGCAAATCAGGCTCTTCTTCAAATAGTTGTTGAGGCTGGGGTTCAATTGAACATTTCAAAACTGAGATTGATAGATTTTTGTTGGGTAAGGATATTAATGGATATGGAACCAAGGTGGGGAAATGGGGTTAAGATACAGATCAGCCGTGATCTAATTGAGTGATGGAACAGGCTCAAGGGGCTGAATGGTCCCTGTTCCTATGTAGTGTCTCAACTCCCTATAAGAAGTCCGTGCAGTTACCAAAGCCCAAATTTCTAAAATCTATTTTATAGCTCAGTCGCTGAGCCGCTCCAGCTCAGCCTGGTGAAGGGTGTATGGGGCCTGCAGGGTGTGGTCCGGTGCTGCCTGTGGGGTCCAGCCCTGTCCGGGGGTGGGAGGGAGGGAGGCCGGTGCTGCCCGGGGGTGGGGCGGTGGGCAGCGGTGGGGCTGGTGCAGTCCGGAGCCCGGTGCTGCCACATAGAAACATAGAAAATAGGTGCAGGAGTAGGCCATTCGGCCCTTCTAGCCTGCACCACCATTCAATGAGTTCATGGCTGAACATGAAACTTCAGTACCCCATTCCTGCTTTCTCGCCATACCCCTTGATCCCCCTAGTAGTAAGGACTTCATCTAACTCCCTTTTGAATATATTTAGTGAATTGGCCTCAACTACTTTCTGTGGTAGAGAATTCCACAGGTTTACCACTCTCTGGGTGAAGAAGTTTCTCCTCATCTCAGTCCTAAATGACTTACCCCTTATCCTTAGACTGTAATCCCTGGTTCTGGACTTCCCCAACATTGGGAACATTCTTCCTGCATCCAACCTGTCTAAACCCGTCAGAATTTTAAACGTTTCTATGAGGTCCCCTCATTCTTCTGAACTCCAGTGAATACAAGCCCAGTTGATCCAGTCTTTCTTGATAGGTCAGTCCCACCATCCCGGGAATCAGTCTGATGAACCTTCGCTGCACTCCCTCAATAGCAAGAATGTCCTTCCTCAAGTTAGGAGACCAAAACTACACAATACTCCAGATGTGGCCTCACCAAGGCCCTGTACAACTGTAGCAACACCTCCCTGCCCCTGTACTCAAATCCCCTCGCTATGAAGGCCAACATGCCATTTGCTTTCTTAACCGCCTGCTGTACCTGCATGCCAACCTTCAATGACTGATGTACCATGACACCCAGGTCTCGTTGCACCTCCCCTTTTCCTAATCTGTCACCATTCAGATAATAGTCTGTCTCTCTGTTTTTACCACCAAAGTGGATAACCTCACATTTATCCACATTATACTTCATCTGCCATGCATTTGCCCACTCACCTAACCTATCCAAGTCACTCTGCAGCCTCATAGCATCCTCTTCGCAGCTCACACTGCCACCCAACTTAGTGTCATCCGCAAATTTGGAGATCCTACATTTAATCCCCTCGTCTAAATCATTAATGTACAGTGTAAACAGCTGGGGCCCCAGCACAGAACCCTGCGGTACCCCACTAGTCACTGCCTGCCATTCTGAAAAGTACCCATTTACTCCTACTCTTTGCTTCCTGTCTGGCAACCAGTTCTCAATCCATGTCAGCACACTACCCCCCCAATCCCATGTGCTTTAACTTTGCACATTAATCTCTTGTGTGGGACCTTACGAAAGCCTTCTGAAAGTCCAAATATACCACATCAACTGGTTCTCCCTTGTCCACTCTACTGGAAACATCCTCAAAAAATTCCAGAAGATTTGTCAAGCATGATTTGACTTTCACAAATCCATGCTGACTTGGACCTATCATGTCACCTCTTTCCAAATGCGCTGCTATGACATCCTTAATAATTGATTCCATCATCTTACCCACTACCGATGTCAGGCTGACCGGTCTATAATTCCCTGTTTTCTCTCCCTCCTTTTTTAAAAAGTGGGGTTGCATTGGCTACCCTCCACTCGATAGGAACTGATCCAGAGTCAATGGAATGTTGGAAAATGACTGTCAATGCATCCACTATTTCCAAGGCCACCTTCTTAAGTACTCTGGGATGCAGTCCATCAGGCCCTGGGGATTTATCGGCCTTCAATCCCATCAATTTCCCCAACACAATTTCCCGACTAATAAAGATTTCCCTCAGTTCCTCCTCCTTACTAGACCCTCTGACCCCTTTTATATCCGGAAGGTTGTTTGTGTCCTCCTTAGTGAATACCGAACCAAAGTACTTGTTCAATTGGTCTGCCATTTCTTTGTTCCCCGTTATGACTTCCCCTGATTCTGACTGCAGGGGACCTACGTTTGTCTTTACTAACCTTTTTCTCTTTACATATCTATAGAAACTTTTGCAATCCGTCTTAATGTTCCCTGCAAGCTTCTTCTCGTACTCCATTTTCCCTGCTCTAATCAAACCCTTTGTCCTCCTCTGCTGAGTTCTAAATTTCTCCCAGTTCCTGGGTTCGCTGCTATTTATGGCCAATTTGTATGCCACTTCCTTGGCTTTAATACTATCCCTGATTCCCCTTGATAGGCACGGTTGAGCCACCTTCCCTTTTTTATTTTTACGCCAGACAGGAATGTACAATTGTTGTAGTTCATCCATGCGGTCTCTAAATGTCTGCCATTGCCCATCCACAGTCAACCCCTTAAGTATCATTCGCCAATCTATCCTAGCCAATTCACGCCACATACCTTCAAAGTTACCCTTCTTTAAGTTCTGAACCATGGTCTCTGAATTAACTGTTTCATTCTTCATCCTAATGCAGAATTCCACCATGTTATGGTCACTCTTCCCCAAGGGGCCTCGCACAACGAGATTGCTAATTAATCCTCTCTCATTACACAACACCCAGTCTAAGATGGCCTCCCCCCTAGTTGGTTCCTCGACATATTGGTCTAGAAAACCATCCCTTATGCACTCCAGGAAATCCTCCTCTACCGTATTGCTTCCAGTTTGGCTAGCCCAATCTATGTGCATATTAAAGTCACCCATTATAACTGCTGCACCTTTATTGCATGCACCCCTAATTTCCTGTTTGATGCCCTCCCCAACATCACTACTACTGTTTGGAGGTCTGTACACAACTCCCACTAACGTTTTTTGCCCTTTGGTGTTCTGTAGCTCTACCCATATAGATTCCACATCATCCAAGCTAATGTCCTTCCTAACTATTGCATTAATCTCCTCTTTAACCAGCAATGCTACCCCACCTCCTTTTCCTTTTATTCTATCCTTCCTGAATGTTGAATACCCCTGGATGTTGAGTTCCCAGCCCTGATCATCCTGGAGCCACGTCTCCGTAATCCCAATCACATCATATTTGTTAACATCTATTTGCACAGTTAATTCATCCACCTTATTACGGATACTCCTTGCATTAAGACACAAAGCCTTCAGACTTGTTTTTTTAACACCCTTCGTCCTTTTAGAATTTTGCTGTACAGTGGCCCTTTTTGTTCTTTGCCTTGGGTTTCTCTGCCCTCCACTTTTACTCATCTCCGTTCTGTCTTTTGCTTTTGTCTCCTTTTTGTTTCCCTCTGTCTCCCTGCATTGGTTCCCATCCCCCTGCCATATTAGTTTAACTCCTCCCCAACAGCACTAGCAAACACTCCCCCTAGGACATTGGTTCCGGTCCTGCCCAGGTGCAGACCGTCCGGTTTGTACTGGTCCCACCTCCCCCAGAACCGGTTCCAATGCCCCAGGAATTTGAATCCCTCCCTGCTGCACCACTGCTCAAGCCACGTATTCATCTGCGCTATCCTGCGATTCCTACTCTGATTAGCACGTGGCACTAGTAGCAATCCCGAGATTACTACTTTTGAGGTCCAACTTTTTAATTTAGCTCCTAGTTCCTTAAATTCGTTTTGTAGGACCTCATCCCTTTTTTTACCTATGTCGTTGGTACCAATGTGCACCACGACAACTGGCTGTTCTCCCTCCCTTTTTAGAATGTCCTGCACGCGCTCCGAGACATCCTTGACCCTTGCACCAGGGAGGCAACATACCATCCTGGAGTCTCGGTTGCGGCCGCAGAAACGCCTATCTATTCCCCTTACAATTGAATCCCCTATCACTATCGCGCTCCCACTCTTTTTCCTGCCCTCCTGTGCAACAGAGCCAGCCACGGTGCCATGAACTTGGCTGCTGCTGCCCTCCCCTGATGAGTCATCCCCCTCAACAGTACTCAAAACGGTGTATCTGTTTTGCAGGGGGATGACCGCAGGGTCCCCTGCACTACCTTCCTTGCACTGCTCTTCCTGCTGGTCTTCCATTCCCGATCTGGCTGTGTACCCTTCACCTGCGGTAAGACCAACTCGCTACACGTGCTACTCACGTCATTCTCAGCATCGTGGATGCTCCAGAGTGAATCCACCCTCAGCTCCAACTCCGCAACGCGGACCGTCAGGAGCTGGAGGCGGATACACATCCCGCAGATGTAGTCGTCAGGGACACTGGTGTCGTCCCTGAGTTCCCACATGGTACAGGAGGAGCATATCACGTGACCGAGCTCTCCTGCCATGCCTTAACCCTTAGATACACTTAAATTGACAACAACAATGTTAAAAGTGACTGACTGATATAAAAAAGAAAAACTACTCACCAATCACCAGCCAATCACTTACCCCCTTGGCTGTGACGTCACCTTTTGATTTCTTTCTACTTCTTTTTGCTTTCTCTCCCAGCTGGGACATGTTCATGTCCCGGGGGGGTCAGTCCCTATCCCAGGGGTCTAGTCCTGTCCTGCCTAGGTGCAGTTACATGTTTATGTCCCGGGACTCCTGCCCTGTCCCGGGGGTCCCGCCCTGCCCACGGGGTGTATCCCTATCTCGGAGGTCCTGCCCTATCCCCGGGGTGGGGTGTATCCCTATCCTGGGGGTCCCGACCTATCCCGGGGGTGGGGGGTGTATCCCTATTCCGGGGGTCCCACCCTAGCCCTCGGGGGTGTATTCCTATCCCGGGGTCCTGTCCTATCCCGGGGGGGGGGGTGTATCCCTATTCCGGGGGTCCCGCCCTATCCCAGCGGGTGTATTCCTATCCCGCAGGGGTGTATCCCTATCCCGGGGGTCCTGCCCTAGCCCGCAGGGGTGTATCCCTATCCCGGGGGCCCTGCCCTAGCCCGCAGGGGTGTATCCCTATCCCGGGGGTCCTGCCCTATCCCAGCGGGTGTATTCCTATCCCAGGGCTGTATCCCTATTCCGGGGGTCCCGCCCTATCCCGCAGGGGTGTATCCCTATCCCGGGGGTCCTGCCCTATCCCGGGGGTTGCCCTATCCCGGGGGGGGGGGAGGGGTGGTGTATCCCTATTCCGGGGGTCCCGCCCTATCCCAGCGGGTGTATTCCTATCCCAGGGCTGTATCCCTATCCCAGGGGTCCTGCCCTATCCCGGGGTCCTGCCCTATCCCGGGGGTCCTGCCCTATCCCAGCGGGTGTATTCCTATCCCAGGGGTGTATCCCTATCCTGGGGGCCCTGCCCTAGCCCGCAGGGGTGTATCCCTATCCCGGGGGTCCTGCCCTATCCCGGGGGTTGCCCTATCCCGGGGGGGGGGTGGTGTATCCCTATTCCGGGGGTCCCGCCCTATCCCAGCGGGTGTATTCCTATCCCAGGGCTGTATCCCTATCCCGGGGGTCCCGCCCTATCCCGGGGTCCTGCCCTATCCCGGGGGTCCCGGAGCCCCGCCCAGCTGTGGCCACATGTTCCTGTCCCGAGGCGGCGGCAACATTTGAAGATCCCGCCAATTACCCAGCGCACCCCACGCCGCGCAGGCGCACTCCATTGTTTTGACTGAAAATGCCGTCCGTCTCGAAAGCTGCGCCGAGCGCGTCTCCTCAGACCGAGAAACCGTCTCACTACACGTAGGTACCGCCGGGGCCCGCCGCGCACCGTCCCCGCCCCGCCCCGCCCCGAGCGGACCCAGCCCGGACCGGACCCAGGCCCCGGGCCCCCCGCCCGCCCGCCAGGCCCGACTCCCAGCCCCAGGCCCCCCGCTAATCCCCGGCCTTTCTGTTGCAGGTACCTGAAGGAGTTCCGGACCGAGCAGTGCCCGCTCTTCCTGCAGCACAAGTGCGCCCAGCACCGGCCCTTCACCTGCTTCCACTGGCATTTCCTCAACCAGCGGCGGCGGAGGCCCATCAGGCGGCGGGACGGCACCTTCAACTACAGCCCGGACGTTTACTGCACCAAATACGACGAGACGACGGGGATCTGCCCGGACGGAGACGAGTGAGTGGCCGGCGGCGGGGCCTCGGGGGGAGAGCGGGAGAGGGCTGTGCTCCGGGCCCGCCCCCTCGGCCTGCAGCTCCGGGCAGGGGGGTGTGTGTGTCGGGGCCCGGGCAGGGGGGGGGGGGGGTGTGTGTCGGGGCCCGGGCAGGGGGGGGGGTGTGTCGGGGCCCGGGCAGGGGGGGGGGTGTGTGTGTCGGGGCCCGGGCAGGGGGGGGGGGGGGGGGGGGGGTGTGTGTCGGGGCCCGGGCAGGGGGGGGGGGGTGTGTCGGGGCCCGGGCAGGGGGGGGGGTGTGTCGGGGCCCGGGCAGGGGGGGGTGTGTGTCGGGGCCCGGGCAGGGGGGGGGGTGTGTCGGGGCCCGGGCAGGGGGTGTGTGTCGGGGCCCGGGCAGGGGGGGTGTGTGTCGGGGCCCGGGCAGGGGGTGTGTGTGTCGGGGCCCGGGCAGGGGGGGGGGTGTGTCGGGGCCCGGGCAGGGGGGGTGTGTGTCGGGGCCCGGGCAGGGGGGGGGGTGTGTCGGGGCCCGGGCAGGGGGGGGGGGGTGTGTCGGGGCCCGGGCAGGGGGGGGGGGGGTGTGTCGGGGCCCGGGCAGGGGGTGTGTGTCGGGGCCCGGGCAGGGGGGGGGTGTGTCGGGGCCCGGGCAGGGGGGTGTGTGTGTCGGGGCCCGGGCAGGGGGTGTGTGTGTCGGGGCCCGGGCAGGGGGGGTGTGTGTCGGGGCCCGGGCAGGGGGTGTGTGTGTCGGGGCCCGGGCAGGGGGGGGGGTGTGTCGGGGCCCGGGCAGGGGGGGTGACTACGGGTGTTGCAGTATTGAGCTGCAAGGATTCTGGAAAAGCGGGTGAATGTAAATCCTTTGATGTAAGAGTTGTACTAAGCGGTTGTGTTTGGAATGATTCCGCATTCAGCGATCTTTGGTATAGTTTAATTGGAAGGAATCTAAAGTAGCAAACTTTTATGGTTGTGGATGAGATGTGGAACTTGTCAATGTCTTATTTTTCTACTAAGTAACGCATTTGCTATTGTTTGGCAATATGCTCAACAGCGTGGATGCAACTTCTATTTTTATTGATCACATTAAACTGAGGCATGGAGCATTTATAGTTTTGATTTCAGTATGTTTGTTTGTATGCCTAGCACGTTGATATTGCAGAATTTGTGTATACATTTCTTAGTTTTGAAAGGAGCCCCTGCTTGTAAATGAATTGTGGTTGTAAGCACAAGGTTGAAAGTAGTTCTAACATTCTACACATTTAAAAATATTATGTCTCAATTTTCATTTTGCCTGTATAAGTTATGATCTTTCAAAGCAATTTGTTGTATGTCATGTGCGTAGAGACTGAGGTGATCAAGCCAGTTTTTTTTTAACCTGGGGCAACATAAGCTTAAGGAAACTGCAGTAGTTTTCCTTCTACTGCACTTGTGTGGTTCTGTTGTACTTGGTCTCTCTCACTCGATTTTTCTTTTCTTCACACGACTGTAAAGCCCTATAGTTTGTTTTCTGCATCAAAGTGTTGTATAAATTGCATGTTGCTGTTGGAACTCTAGAAACTTAGATTTTTTTAATGTTGAATAGTAATCTTGGCTTCCTGATGGTTACTTGGGTTTGACAAAATAGTAACATTTACTTGTATTTTTACAGTTGAGAGAGAGCCATTTTTAAAGTGGACACTACATTCTCGCTCGGTAAAATAGAGGATGAAGGGTCTTTTCTTAGGTTCCAGCATTTAGCAATTATGTTAAACACTCTGTTAATCAAGTATGAATCAGTAAATCGATGGAAACCTTCAATTGTTTCTTTGTACTGGGGTGTAATTGTGTTTTTTTTTACCCACATAATGCTTCAAAGCTTTTTCTGGAAATGTAAAATGAGGAAAAGGCGCATTTATAAAGTGCCTTTCATGATCTCGGGACATCCCAAATCGCTTCACAGTAAATTAAATCACTAAATTGCAATTGTATGGGTTATTGGCTACAGACCACAAGTAAATATTGCTAGAAATCATATTGTTTGAATCCTTCGCAGTAACACGCTGGGTGTATTTTGTTAAATTTTGCGCACAAAATTTTCTATAAAGAGATGAAGCTAGGTTGCGTAAATAGAAGGCTAGTTTCAGAGTCAGGGTACAGCTTTGAAAATGTCACTTTAATATGTTATCAAAGGTAACTGGAAATGATATGGTAATGGAGGTGCTTTTTCGATGGTCAGATTGTGTAAACAGCATATATAAACTTGGCTGCAGCAGTAATGTTAAACTCAAACAAACGATTGCTTTTTTGATGCTAATTCCAACTTTTATTTTTTACAAGCTTTTGAAACTTGTAATTGAAAATTCATTTTTACAAAAAGGATGTGCGGCTCAAAGTTCATGATTTATATTTTTTTGCACTTGGCGTATACCATAATGAAATCTGAGCAACTACTTAATAACTTGCACTTGTCTTCTCTGGTCATCAAATGATTGCACCAGGCAGTGTGGGCCTGATGCACATGTGTGTTTGAGTTCATTGAGGTTCTTTTCCTCAGTTGGCTGCTTATGTGGTGACATGTTGCTGAATTTATTTGGGTTAGGGTGTCCAGCTGGGTGGGACTGCACTCGCCTGGTTCCATTCTTAGCTATCTAATCGTAGCCAGAGAATCACCTGCAATGCCTTCTCTTCCCAACCCCGCATCGTTACCTCTGGTGTCCCCCAAGGGTCTGTCCTTGGCCCCCTCCTATTTCTCACATCATCATAGGCAGTCCCTTGGAATCAAGAAGACTTGCTTCCACTCCTAAAGTGAGTCCTTTGGTGGCTGAACAGTCCAATGCGAAACCCTGTCACAGGTGGGACAGACATTCGTCGGGGGAAGGGGGTGTGGGACTGATTTGCCGCACGCTCCTTCCGCTGCCTGCGCCTGACCTCTTCACACTTGCGGCGTTGCGATTCGAAGAGCTCAGCGCCCTCCCGGATGTGCTTTCTCCACCAAGGGCGGTCTTCGGCCAGGGACTCCCAGGTGTCAGTGGTGATGTCGCACTTTACCAGGGAGGCTTTGAAGCTGCTCACCTTTGGCTCGTTTGCCGTGAAGGAGCTCCGCATAGAGCAATTGCTTAGGGAGCCTCGTGTCTTATATGCGAACTAAGTGGCCTGCCCAGTGAAGCTGATCGAGTGTGGTCAGTGCTTCAATGCTGGGGATGTTAGCCTGGGCGAGGACATTGATGTTGGTGCGTCTGTCCTCCCAGGGGATTTGCAGGATTTTGCGGAGACATCGTTGGTGATATATCTCCAGCGACTTGATGTGTCTTCTGTACATTGTCCATGCCTCTGATCCTTACAGGAGGGTGGGTATTACTACAGCCCTGTAGACCATGAGCTTGGTGGGTAGATTTGAGGGCCAGGTCTTCGAACACTCTTGTCCCTACATGTTGCCCCTTGGCGACATCATTTGAAAACAGTGTCAGTTTCCACATGTACGCTGATGACACACAGCTCTACCTCACTACCACTTCCCGCCACCCCTCCATGGTCTCTAAATTGTCAGACTGCTTGTCTGACATCGAGTTTTGGATGAGCAGAAATTTTCTCCAATTAAATATTGAGAATACCGAAGCCATTATTTTCGGTCACCGCCACAAACTCTGTTTCCTAGCTATTGACTCCATTCCTCTCCCAACTTCTATCTGAGGCTGAACCACACTGTTCGCAACCTTGGTATAATTTTTGATCCTGAAATTAGTTTTCGATCGTGTATCCGCATAGAAACATCGACAATAGGTGCAGGCGTAGGCCATTCGGCCCTTCGATAAGATCATGGCTGATCATTCACCTCAGTACCCCTTTCCTGCTTTCTCTCCATACCCCTTGATCCCCCTTACCCATAAGGGCCATATCTAACTCACTCTTGAATATATCCAATGAACTGGCATCAATAACTGCAGTAGAGAATTCCACAGGCTAACAACTTTGAGTGAAGAAGTTTCTCCTCATCTCAGTCCTAAATGGCTTATCTCTTATCCTTAGACTGTGTCCCCTGGTTCTGGACTTCCCCAACATCGGGAACATTCGTCCTGCATCTAACCTGTCCAGTCCTGTCAGAATTTTATATGTTTCTATGAGATCACCTCTCATTCTTCTAAACTCCATGAATACAGGCCCAGTCGATCCAGTCTCTCCTCATGTCAGTCCTGTCTTCCCGGGAATCAGTCTGGTGAACCTTCGCTGCATTCCCTCAATAGCAAGAACGTCCTTCTTCAGATTAGGAGACAAAATCTGAACACAATATTCCAGGTGAGGCCTCACCAAGGCCCTGTACAACTGCAGTAAGACCTCCCTGCTCCTATACTCAAATCCCCTCGCTATGAAGGCCAACATACCATTTGCCTTCTTCACCGCCTGCTGTACCTGTATGCCAACTTTCAATGACTGATGTACCATGACACCCAGGTCTCGTTGCACCTCCCCTTTTCCTAATCTGCCACCATTCAGATAATCTGCCTTTGTGTTTTTGCCACCAAAGTGGATAATCTCACATTTATCCACATTATACTGCATCTGCCATGCGTTTGCCCACTCACCTAACCTGTCCAAGTCACCCTGCAGCCTTTTAGTGTTTTCCTCACAGCTCACAATGCCACCCAGCTTAGTGTCATCTGCAAATTTAGAGATATTACACTCAATTCTCTCATCCAAATCATTAATGTATATTGTAAATAGCTGGGGTCCCAGCACTGAGCCCTGCAGCACGCCACTAGTCACTGCCTGCCATTCTGAAAAGGACCTGTTTATCCCGACTCTCTGTTTCCTGTCTGCCAACCAATTCTCTACCACGTCAGTACATTACCCCCAATACCATCAGCATAACTAAGACTGCCTATTTCCACCTCCGTAACATCGCCCGTCTCTGCCCCTGCCTCAGCTCATCCGCTGCCGAAACCCTCATCCATGCCTTTGTTACCTCCAGACTTGACTATTCCAACGCACTCCTGGCTGGCCTTCCACATTCTACCCTATGTAAACTAGAGGTGATCCAAAACTTGGCAGCCCGTGTCCTAACTCGCACCAAGTCCCACTCACCCATCACCCCTGTGCTCGCTGACCTACATTGGCTTCCATTGAAGCAACGCCTCAATTTCAAAATTCTCATCCTTATTTTCAAATCCCTCCATAGCCTTGCTCCTCCCTATCTCTGTAATCTCCTCCAGCCCCATAACCGAGATGTCTGCGCTCCTCTAAATCTGTCCTCTTGAGCATCCCTGATTATGATCGCTCCACCATTGGTGGCCGTGCCTTCTGTTGCCTGGGCCCCAATTTGTGTTTGCTCCCTAAACTTCTCCGCCTCTCTACCTCTCTTTCCTCCAAGTCGCTCCTTATGACCTACCTCTTTGACCAAGCTTTTGGTCACCTGCCCTAATTTTTCCCTATGTGGCTCAGTGTCAAATTTCTTGTCTCATAATAAGAACACAAGAAATAGGAGCAGGAGTAGGTCATACGGCCCCTCGAGCCTGCTCTGCCATTCAATACGATCATGGCTGATCCGATCATGGACTCGGGTCCACTTCCCCGCCCTCTCCCCATAAAGCCCTTAATCCCTTATCGGTTAAGAAACTGTCCATCTTTGTCTTAAATTTATTCAATGTCCCAGCTTCCACAGCTCTCTGAGGCAGCAAATTCCACAGATTTACAACCCTCTGAGAAAATAAATTCCTCCTCATCTCAGTTTTAAATGGGCGTGCCTTATTCTAAGCTTATGCCCTCTAGTTCTAGTCTCCCCTATCAGTGGAAATATCCTCTCTGCATCCACTTTGTCAAGCCCCTTCATAATCTTATACATTTCGATAAGATCACCTCTCATTCTTCTGAATTCCAATGAGTAGAGGCCCAACCCCCTCAACCTTTTCGCATAAGCCTCCGGAATCAACCTAGTGAACCTTCTTTGAACTACCTCCAAAGCAAGTATATCCTTTTGTAAATATGGAAACCCAAACTGCACGCAGTATTCCAGGTGTGGCCTCACCAATACCCTGTATAACTGTAGCAAGACTTCCCTGCTTTTATACTTCATCCCCCTTGCAACATTCTATCTTTTTGTGTTTTATGCACAAGTACCCCCAGGTCCTGCTGTACTGCAGCACTTTGGAATTTTTTTCCATTTAAATAATAACTTGCTCTTTGATTTTTTTTTCTGCCAAAGTGCATGCCCTCATACTTTGCAACATTATACTCTATCTGCCAAATTTTTGCCCACTCAATTAGCCTGTTTATATCCTTTTGCAGATTTTTTGTGTCCTCCTCGTACATTGTATCGTTGGCAAACTGGGCTATGTTACACTCTGTCCTTTCTTCCAAGTTGTTAATATCGATTGTAAATAGTTAGGGTCCCAGCACTGATCCCTGCAGCACCCCACTAGTTACTGATTGCCAACCAGAGAATGAACCATTTATCTCGACTCTGTTTTCTGTTAGTTAGCCAATCCTCTATCCATGCTAATATATTGCCCCCAACCCCGTGAACTTTTATCTTGTGCAGTAACCTTTTATGTGGCACCTTGTCAAATGCCTTCTGAAAGTCCAAATACACCACATCCACTGTTTCCCCTTTATCCACCCTGTTCGTTACATCCTCAAAGAACTCCAGCAGACGTAGGTCCCCTGCAGTCAGAGTCAGGGGAAGTCATAACGGGGAACAAAGAAATGGCGGACCAATTGAACAAGTACTTTGGTTCGGTATTCACTAAGGAGGACACAAACAACCTTCCGGATATAAAAGGGGTCGGAGGGTCTAGTAAGGAGGAGGAACTGAGGGAAATCCTTATTAGTCGGGAAATTGTGTTGGGGAAATTGATGGGATTGAAGGCCGATAAATCCCCAGGGCCTGAAGGACTGCATCCCAGAGTACTTAAGGAGGTGGCCTTGGAAATAGTGGATGCATTGACAATCATTTTCCAACATTCCATTGACTCGGGATCAGTTCCTATGGAGTGGAGGGTAGCCAATGTAACCCCACTTTTTTTAAAAAAGGAGGGAGAGAGATAACACGGAATTATAGACCGGTCAGTCTGACATCGGTATTGGGTAAAATGATGGAATCAATTATTAAGGATGTCATAGCAGTGCATTTGGAAAGAGGTGATATGATGGGTCCAAGTCAGCATGGATTTGTGAAAAGGAAATCATGCTTGACAAATCTTCTGGAATTTTTTGAGGATGTTTCCAGTAGAGTGGACAAGGGAGAACCAGTTGATGTGGTATATTTGGACTTTCAGAAGGCTTTCGACAAGGTCCCACACAAGAGATTAATGTGAAAAGTTAAAAGCACATGGGATTGGGGGTAGTGTGCTGACGTGTATTGAGAACTGGTTGTCAGACAGGAAGCAAAGAGTAGGAGTAAATGGGTACTTTTCAGAATGGCAGGCAGTGACTAGTGGGGTACTGCAAGGTTCTGTGCTGGGGCCCCAGCTGTTTACACTGTACATTAATGATTTAGACGAGGGGATTAAATGTAGTATCTCCAAATTTGCGGATGGCACTAAGTTGGGTGGCAGTGTGAGCTGCGAGGAGGATGCTATGAGGCTGCAGAGCGACTTGGATAGGTTAGGTGAGTGGGCAAATGCATGGCAGATGAAGTATAATGTGGATAAATGTGAGGTTATCCACTTTGGTGGTAAAAACAAAGAGACAGACTATTATCTGAATGGTGACAGATTAGGAAAAGGGGAGGTGCAAAGAGACCTGGGTGTCATGGTACATCAGTCATTGAAGGTTGGCATGCAGGTACAGCAGGCAGTTAAGAAAGCAAATGGCATGTTGGCCTTCATAGCGAGGGGTTTTGAGTACAGGGGCAGGGAGGTGTTGCTACAGTTGTACAGGGCCTTGGTGAGGCCACACCTGGAGTATTGTGTACAGTTTTGGTCTCCTAACCTGAGGAAGGACATTCTTGCTATTGAGGGAGTGCAGCGAAGGTTCACCAGACTGATTCCTGGGATGGTGGGACTGACCTATCAAGAAAGACTGGATCAACTGGGCTTGTATTCACTGGAGTTCAGAAGAATGAGAGGGGACCTCATAGAAACGTTTAAAATTCTGATGGGGTTAGACAGGATAGATGCAGGAAGAATATTCCCAATGTTGGGGAAGTCCAGAATCAGGGGACACAGTCTAAGGATAAGGGGTAAGCCATTTAGGACTGAGATGAGGAGGAATTTCTTCACCCAGAGAGTGGTGAACCTGTGGAATTCTCTACCACAGAAAGTAGTTGAGGCCAATTCACTAAATATATTCAAAAAGGAGTTAGATGAAGTCCTTACTGCTAGGGGGATCAAGGGGTATGGTGAGAAAGCAGGAATGGGGTACTGAAATTGCATGTTCAGCCATGAATTCATTAAATGGCGGTGCAGGCTAGAAGGGCCGAATGGCCTACTCCTGCACCTATTTTCTATGTTTCTATTTGTCAAACATGACTTCCCCTTCATAAATTCATGCTGACTCTGCCTGACCGAATTATGCTTTTCCTACTACTGCTTCTTTAATATCATCATCATAGGCGGTCCCTCGAACGAGGATGACTTGCTTCCACAAGAGTTCACAGATGTTTCAATGACGGACCCGATGGTCCAGTCCCGGGGGTGGAAGATGCCTGTGCATGGATTTTTTTTAACGTGGGGTGACCGTTGCACATCAGCCACCACACGGGCTTGACAGAGCTAGGCCTTTAGCCAGTGACAAGGTTAATCAGGACGACTGGAGACCTGCTCTGTTGCATAGACCTAGTGCGCACACATCGCAGTGTGGGCAGGCCCGTGCTGCCCCAGGGCCCTTGGCTCTTCTGGACCCCGTACTCTCATTCGCCGCACCAAACATTCGCCGAGCCTCCATCACGATCACCCACCACATCTCAGCCACAATCCCTCATCACTCCTCCACCCTGATCACTTGTCGCAAGTCCGCCACGACCTTCCGTGCTCCCCTGCTTTTCCAGGGCCCAGCCGATGCTCCTGCCCACGCTCTAAACGGCCACCTGGATCCTGATGACGTCACCCAGGAGCGGCTCACGCTGGAAGCTGCAGTGGCATGCTCCAGCTCTATCTATAGCCCCGACCTGCGGTGGTGGTCTCACACAGATCAGGACGGCCCACGATGAAGTGTAGTCACTGTTGTAATGTACGACATACTTGCACTAACATTTTTCCCCCTCTATTCTTCCCCTTGACTGCTTGCATTTCTCCACTCCCCCTTGCAAGACATTCTTCATTGATATTTCAGAGGCAACGATAGAGTGGCTTTGACTCATTGGTAGCACTTTCACCTCTGTGCCAGATTGTGTCTCAAGTCACATTCCAGAGACCTAATCTAGGCTGCTAGGGAGTGCGACGCTGTCACAGATTTGCCACCTTTTTTAGGAAACATTAAACTGAGGCCCCATCTGCCCTCTCAGGTGGACGAAAAGATCCTATAGCACTATTTCGAAGAAGAACAGGGAAGTTCTCCCGTGTCCTGGGGCCAATATTTATCCCTCAATTAACATCAATAAACAGATGATCTGATCATTATCATATTGTTGTTTGTGGGATCTTGCTCTGTGCGTTTCTTTAATAATGGACTCAACGACTATCTGTCCCACCTATGATCGGGACTGTGGTTCTCGTGTTGGGCTGTTCAGCCACCTAAGGACTCATTTTTAGAGTGGAAGCAAGTCTTCCTCGATTCTGAGGGACTGCTGATGAATAATGGACTCCAATATTTTCCCAACCACAGATGTTAGGCTAACTGGTCTATAGTTTTCTGCTTTTTGTTTGCGTCCATTTTTAAATAGGGACGTTACATTTGCAGTTTTCCAATCTGCTGGGACCTCCCCAGGATCCAGGGAATTTTGGTAAATTACAATCGGTGCATCCACAATCCCTGCCGCTACTTCTCAAGATCTTAGGATGCAAGCCATCAGGTCCAGTGGATTTATTTGCCTTTAGTCCCATTATCTTGCTGAGTACTCCCTCCTTAGTGATTGTGATTGTGTTAAGTTCCTCCCCCACCATATCATCATCATAGGCTTCCATTCTTAACATGAGTCCTGAGGTGGCTGTACAGTCCAATATGAGAACCACAGTCTCTGTCACAGATGGGCATATAGTCGTTGAGGGAAGGTGTGGATGGGACTGGTTTGCCACGCGCTCTTTCCGCTGCCTGCGCTTGATTTCTGATCGCTCTCTGTGACGATAGCACCTTGACTATCCACTGTTTGGATATTGTCAGTGTCCTCTACTGTAAAATATTTGTTCAGAGTTTCTGCCATCTCCATGTTTCCCATTACTAATTCCCCGGTCTCGTCCTCCAAGGGACCAACATTTATTTAGCCACACTTTTTTTTCCCTTTTTACATACCAAAAGAAACTCCTGTGAAGCGCCTTGGGACATTTCACCACGTTAAATGAGCTATATAAATTAAATACAAGTTGTTTATTGATAGCAAAAATAGTAAGCTGAGAATTGTGTGTGAAGTGAAAGTAGTATTGTGCGTGCCAGTGAACTTGTGTTTCGAAATGAATTTGTTGTTTTTTATGATTCGTTCATAGTTTTTAAAAATAACAAAGTGTAATTACTTTTGCTTCAATTTGTAACACATCAATTCCTGATTCTGTCTGGACTAATATTTCAGTATATTGCTCGTTTACATTCGTTGTGAAATTATGATTCTTTAACAGTTTAGCATTTGTGAATAAATAATGGACCATATGATTGTACATTAATAGAAATACATAGCAATTACACCATGGAAACAGGACATTTGGCCCAACCAGTCCATGTTGGTGTTTACCCTCCACATGGCATTGTTCTCATCACATTTGCTCCCCCCCCCCCCCCCCCCCCACCCCTTCCTTCATCCACCTCTCCAATGTAATCTGGAATGTTGACAGATTCTGCCTCAACCACTGACCCTGGGACTCTTCCACTTTCGTATGGTTGCAGCTAATCAAATAGCAATATCTCAGTCAGGTATCCAGGCCAAAGCTTCCTTGTAACAGCGTGGATATCTTGTAGGCTGCCTGTGAATTCCCTCTGAGGGCAGTGCTCAATGATGTGCTCCAGGATCTGATCAGAAGCTTCACAGTCCACAGTCTCAACTGTGTGTGACCGTTTCTCCTCTCCTCTGTTCTAAATCTCTTGCATTTAATCTTGTTTCTATGGCCCTCATTCTTGATCCCTCAGCAAATGGGAATAGTCTGCTTCTATCTACTCTGACCCAGCCTTATACTCTGCTATGATCGTGCCCCCTAATCTACATTACTTCAATAAAAATAGTTGTAATTTTTCAAGTCTGTCGTCTTATTTGTATTTCCTCATACCAGGCAGCATCTTAGTGAATCTTCATTGTATGCTCTAAGGCCCCAACATCCTATAGTGTGGAGCCCAATACTGCACACAGCACTCTAATTGTGGTCTTGCTAATGTTTTATGCAGGCTCATCACCACTTCTTGACATATTCTACACTGCTTGGGATAAAACCTAGAATTAGAATTTCAAAGAAACCCCTTAATCATTGCAGCAATCTCCCATGTGGTGCTATCCTGATGTCCACAACATTTACCCCATCTACCATGTCGGTTACATCCGCAAAGAATGTCTTCTATCCAATATGAGTCACTGTATAGTGGGAACTTTGGCAAGGAAAAGGAACTTTCCTTTTCTACATCTTTCTCCGACTCCCACTGTCCAGGGAAGGAAAGGCCAATTGTGTTACTAATACTGAAGATCAGCCAGTGCCACTAGCAGCACTTGCATTGGTTTCATCACCTTGGGTCTGGTTGTGGGTGTGCGGAGTTCTCCGTGTGCCTGTACACACCAGCATTTTACCAGCTGGCCTCAAGATACTCCCCAGCTTTGCACCTGTCTTTCTTTGCCAATTGCCCATCTACAGCTGCATTAGTGACTTGTAATCAGTTGTATCCCAGAGTACTTAAGGAACTGACCCTAGAAATAGTGGATGCATTGGTGATCATTTTCCAACAGTCTATCGACTCTGGATCGGTTCCTATGGACTGGAGGGTAGCTAATGTTACACCACTTTTTTAAAAAGGAGGGAGAGAGAAAGCGGGTAATTATAGACCAGTTAGCCTGACATCAGTAGTGGGGAAAATGTTGGAATCAATTATTAAAGATGAAATAGCAGCGCATTTGGAAAGCAGTGACAGGATCAGTCCAAGTCAGCATGGATTTATGAGGGGGAAATCATGCTTGACAAATCTTCTGGAATTTTTTGAGGATGTAACTGGTAGAGTGGACAAGAGAGAACCAGTGGATGTGGTGTATTTGGACATTCAAAAGGCTTTTGATAGGGTCCCACACAAGAGATTGGTGTGCAAAATTAAAGCACATGGTATTGGGGGTAATGTATTGACATGGATAGAGAACTGGTCGGGATAAACGGGTCCTTTTCAGAATGGCAGGCAGTGACTAGTGGGGTGCCGCAGGGCTCAGTACTGGGACCCCAGCTATTTACAATATACATCAATGATTTAGATGAAGGAATTGCGTGTAATATTTCCAAGTTTGCAGATGACACTAAACTGGGTGGCGGTGTGAGCTGTGAGGAGGATGCTAAGAGGCTGCAGGATGACTTGGACAGGTTAGGTGAGTGGACAAATGCATGGCAGATGCAGTATAATGTAGATAAATGTGAGGTTATCCACTTTGGGGGGGGAAAAAACACGAAGGCAGAATATTATCTGAATGGCGGCAGATTAGGAAAAGGGGAGGTGCAAAGAGACCTGGGTGTCAGGGTACATGAGTCATTGAAAGTTGGCATGCAGGTACAGCAGGTGTTGAAGAAGGCAAATGGTATGTTGGCCTTCATAGCTAGGGGATTTGAGTATAGGAGCAGGGAGGTCTTACTGCAGTTGTACAGGGTCTTGGTGAGGCCTCACCTGGAATATTGTGTTCAGTTTTGGTCTCCTAATCTGAGGAAGGACGTTCTTGCTATTGAGGGAGTGCAGCGAAGGTTCACCAGACTGATTCCCGGGATGACTGGACTGACATGAGGAGAGACTGGATTGACTGGGCCTTTATTCACTGGAGTTTAGAAGGATGAGAGGGGATCTCATAGAATCATATAAAATTCTGACAGGACTGGACAGGTGAGATGCAGGAATAATGTTCCGTTTGTTGGGGAACTCCAGAACCATAGAAACATAGAAAATAGGTGCAGGAGTAGGCCATTCGGCCCTTCGAGTCTGCACCACCATTCAATAAGATTATGGCTGATCATTCACTCAGTACCCCTTTCCTGCTTTCTCTCCATACCCCTTGATCCCCTTAGCCGTAAGGGCCATATCTAACTCACTCTTGAATATATCCAATGACCAGGGGACACAGTCTAAGGATAAGGGGTAAGCTATTTAGGACTGAGATGAGGAGAAACTTCTTCACTCAGAGTTGTTAGCCTGTGGAATTCCCTACTGCAGAGAGTTGTCGATGCCAGTTCATTGGATATATTCAAGAGGGAGTTAGATATGGCCCTTACGGCTAAAGAGATCAAGGGGTATGGAGAGAAAGCAGGAAAGGGGTACTGAGGTGAATGATCAGCCATGATCTTATTGAATGGTGGTGCAGGCTCAAATGGCCTACTCCTGCACATATTTTCTATGTACATATGTATTGTGTAGTTCTGTTGCTGAATCGGTGCCTCAATACAAACGGTGCAATTTCAGTTACTTCAATATAAATGAGGCATTTGGTTTTAGTTTGATCTGAAGCATTCTGCGTATAACTGTAAGGTCCCAAATTAAAAAAAGAACGTTCACCACAACAGACGGAGCATCTGAGCAGTGTTGAAGCACATCACGAATAAAGTTTCATTAATGCTAGAGATTCCAAATCTACTGTCCCTCTGACTTTTACAGGTCTTTCCGAATACTTCTAGTCTTAGAACAGTAATTTGCAAAATATCAACAAACCCAACTTAGCTGTAGGTGATTCAGCCAGTGCTGAGGCCAAACTGTTCCCCGCCTGCAAACTGCCCACTCTGACCAACCACAATCCAGTGCACAAACAAGTGGCTCATACCTGAATAAATTCTACAATTCACACAAGTAATAAATTCAACTACAACTGGACAAGATTTAAAAAAAAATCCGCTTGTTGTCGACGGACTTCCCAAAATAAAGAAAAAGCCCCAATGGAACGGCACATGCGCAACGACTTCTGGTTCGTTGGCAGCAGTCCCGTCCGTGTCCGTAACCCTGTTAGTTCCTCATCCTCCTGTACCTGTCCCACGCCCTTTATAAAATGATTTATGGAATCGGCTTCCACCACCTTTTGAGTTAGAGCATTCCAGATCCCGACAGTGAGTGAATAATGTTCCCTCTAATTTTTATGTTTAGTGCGCGGTAATTTTTCCAGCGGAACAGCTGGTGAGTGGCCCGCATGGACCCCTGATCGCAGTGCACCCATGCAGTTTAGGGGAGCATTGCTTATCTTCCCTAAAGATCTTTTATCAATGATTTTGAATCCATGACCTCTGGTTCCCACTTGCCAGAGGGAATATTTTTCTCTATTTACTCTATCAAAACCTCTCATCATCTTGAAAACTTCTATTGGGTCATCAAGAACATTTCTAACTTTTCCAACCTCTTCTCATAACTGAAGCCCTCATCCCTGGTAACATCCTGGTAATCCTCCCCTGTACCTTTTCTAATGCTTTTCCATCTTTCCTGAATGTCATAAATCCTGAATAAATATCTTAAATTCTTTACAGATTAGAAGAACTAAACGTAGTTGCTCTTTCAGACCTAGTTTCATAACTGGAAGTAAGGTGGACCTCTGTGTTTGATTTGCATTTTTAAAACTGAAAATCTGTTGAAAAGAGTGTGTCATTATTAAATGAACAGTAACACTGATCCTGTTTGTGGCTGGAGAGGAAGTTTGTGTGACTGGTAATTTGATATTTATGTAGAGTGAGCGGATGGTAAAAGTGAAGTTTAAGCAGAAATCCTTGTATGATTAAAATAAAACACGGAATTTTGAGACTTATTTGTGCTTTTTGGTTTTCCGCTAGCTGAAATGAAAAGACTGGAATGGTTTGTAAGTGTGACTGACAGATGTAGAGTGTGCTACCAAAATAATTGTTCAAACCAGTTGACTTCAAACCATGGTAATTCAGGCTATTGGAAACTCAAAGTAGTAATATTTAGTAACAGTTAGTGCTTTGTTTTTATTTTAGTGTCTCTTTCTTGTCAATTTTCTTGTCCCCTCATTTTCTAAAATCATGTTCTTTGGTGGGGTACTACTCTTCAGTACATCATCAGTGACTGTTCTTGGTTGGCAGGCTGTGTTACCGCAGCAAACATCACAAATTAGCATGATGCTGTCCTCGCAAGTGGGGGTCACTTGGCTGGAGATCAAGAGCTGTGGAGTCTTGGCTGCTTTTTTTTTTAAGAACATAAGAAGTAGGAGCAGGAGTATGCCTTAAGGCCTCTCGAGCCTGCTCTGCCATTCAATAAGATCATGGCTGATCTTCGACCTCAACTCCACTTTCCTGCCCGATCGCCATATCCCTTGAATCCCTATGACTCCAGAAATCTATCTATCTCAGCCTTTAATATATACTCAGCATCCACAGCCCTCTGGGGCAGAGAATTCCAATTCACAACCCTCTGAGTGAAGAAATTCCTCCTCATCTCTGTCTTAAATGGCCTTTCCCTTATCCTTAGACTGTGCCCCCTAGTTCTAGACACTCCAGACAGGGGAAACAACACCTCGGCATCTACCCTGTCAATCCTCTTCAGAATCTTGTATGTTTCGATGTGATCATCTCTCATTCTTCTAAACTCCAGAGAGTATCAGCCCATTCTGCACAATCTCTCATAGGACAGACGGCCCTCTCATCTCAGGAATCAATCTAATGAACCTCCGTTGCACTGCCTCCAAGGCAAGTATATCCTTCCTTAGATAAGGAGACCAAACCTGTGCACAGTACTCCAGGTGTAGTCTCACCAAGGTCCTGTACAATGGTAGTAAAACTTCCTTACTCTTGTACTCCAACCCCCTTGCAATAAAGGACAACATACCATTTGCCTTCCTTATTGCTTGCTGTACCTGCATGCTCGCTTTCTGTGTATCTTGCACAAGGACACACAAATCTCTACACCAACATTTAAAGGTTTCTCACCATTTTAAAAAAAAGTTCTGATTTTCTTTTCTGTTCTTCCAAAGTGATAACCTCACATTTCCCACACTATACTCTATCTGCCACCTTACTGCCCATCACTTAGTCTATCTATATCCCTTTGCAGATGCTTTGTATTCTCCTCACAGCTTCTGTCCCACCTCGCTTTGTATTGTCAGCAAACTTGGATACATTACACTCGGTCCCTTCATCTAGGTCATTAATAGAGATTGTAAATAGCTGAGGCCCCAGCATTGATCCTTGCAGCATTCCACTAGTTACAGCCTGCCAACCTGAAAAAGACCTGTTTATCCCTACTCTATTTTTTGTCCATTAACCAATCCTATATCTATCCTAATGCTAATACATTACCCCCAATCCCATGAGCCCTTATCTTGTGTAATAACCTTTTATGTGGCACCTTACCGAATGCCTTTTGGAAATCCAAATATACTACATCCACTGGTTCCCTTTTATCTACCCTGCGAGTTACATCCTCAAAAAAAAACTCTTAATAAATTTGTCAGTTTCCCTCTCCCTAATCCAAGGGTGCTGAGGCATCTCAAAGAAAGAACTAACTTACATTTGTGCAGCATCTTTCACTCGTGATGTCCCAAAGCACTTTACAGCCAATGATGTACTGTTGAAGTGGAGTTACTGTTGTAATGTAGGAAATGTTGCAGCCATTTGCGCAGAGCAAGATCCCACAAACAAGAGTGTGATAATGACCAGATCATCTGTTTATTGATGTTGATTGAGGGATAAATATTGGCCCCAGGACACGGAAGAACTTCCCTGTTCTTCAAAATTGTGCCCTGGGATCTTTTCGTCCACCTGAGAGGGCAGATGGGGCCTCGGTTTAATGTTTCCTAAAAAAGGTGGCAAATCTGTGACAGCGTCACACTCCCTTGATACTGCAGTAGCATCCTAGCTTAGGTCTCTGGAATAGAACTTGAAACACAATCTGGCTCAGGGGTGAAAGTGCTACCAATGAGTCAAAGCTACTCTATCGTTGCCTCTGAAAATATCAATGAAGAATGTCTTGCAAGGGGGAGTGGAGAAATGCAAGCAGTCAAGGGGAAGAATAGAGGGGGAAAAATGTTAGTGCAAGTATGCCGTACATTACAACAGTGACTACACTTCATCGTGGGCCGTCCTGATCTGTGTGAGACCACCACCGCAGGTCGGGGCTATAGATAGAGCTGGAGCATGCCACTGCAGCTTCCAGCGTGAGCAGCTCCAAGTGTGTGATGGCTTCGAGGTGGGTGACTGGGTGACGTCATCAGGATCCAGGTCACTGTTTGGAGTGTGGCAGGAGCATTGGCTGGGCCCTGGTAAAGCAGAGGAGCATTGAAGGTCGTGGCGGACTTGCAACAAATGGTCAGGGTGGAGGAGTGATGAAGGATCATGGGTGATGGAGGTTCGGCGAATGTTTGGTGCGGAGGTGCGGCCGGAGATTGTGGTGGAGGTGCGGCAAATGAGGGTATGGAGCCCAGAAGAGCCGAGGGCCCAGGGGCAGCACGGGCCTGCCCACACTGCGATATGTGTGCACACTGGGTCCCGTGCAGCAGAACAGGTCTCCATTCGTCCTGGTTTAACCCTCGTCACTGGATAAAGGCCTAGCTCTGTCAAGCCTGTGTGGTGGCTGATGTGCAATGGTCACCCCACGTTTTTTAAAAAAAAATCCATGCACAGGCATCTTCCACCCCCTCAATTGGAGTTCAGGACTGGAACATCGGGTCCTTCATTGAAACATTTGTGAACGCTTGTGGAAGCAAGTCATCCTCGTTCGAGGGCCCGCCTATGATGATGACTACACTTCACAAGTACTTATGTTTATGTTATGTTTATTGGCTGCAAAGCACTTTGGGCCATCCTGACATCATGAAAGGCGCGATAGAAATGCAAGTCTTTCTTTTCTATTCTTGTGTCATGATTGAAACCACAGATTGGAGATAGGACTTGGGATGCTTGTGCTCTGTGGCTTTGCTACTCTGTTGGGACAGCTGCCAGTACTGCAGAGTTGACACAAAAATAGATACTGTTTCCTAGAGCGGGGGAAAAGCTGTCTAAACTTGGTGCAATGATTGTCTAGCACAACTGGAGACTAATACTGTTACAATATTACGCATTTGACTCTCCATCTCTACTTGTGTGACTAACTGTCTCATTAAACCCCCTTCCCCGATACCTCCACCCTCACCTCGGCCACATTATGGAGCTTGTAGGTTTTGTTCATCACCAATCCATGCACCTGCTTCTGTTGCTTTCTCTCCTTGTCTATGCTCAGGTCCCAGTACCCTGCCATTCCGTTACCCTATATAACCTTGATCTCCTCTTTCTCTAACATCTTTCTCCCCTGCACCCTCTCTGAATCAACCCCCAGAGGCCCCGAAAGAGCCATCCTTAAATCCTTCATCGACATGCTGCCCCTCTGCGACATCATCTGCAGACATGGAGTCAGCTACGCCACTAACACCCAGCTCTACCTTTCTACCATCTCGGGCTGCTGCTGGACATCCAATCTTGACGTGTATCTTCCTCCTGCTCCACCACAAACTCTGCTCCCTGGCCACTGACTGAAGCTGAAGCAGATGATTTGCAATTCAGGCATTTTGCACAGACATATATCATCTCCATCACAAAGACTGCTTAGTTCCACCTCCACTTTCCATACATGCCAGCTTGTCCAAACTTAGCTGCTCATATCCTGTCCAGTTCGCCGATCATCCCTGTCCTAGCTGACCTCCATGACTTCCAACGCCTTAAGTTTTACATCTTCGTCCTCACCTTTAAATCCCTCCAAGGCCTTGCCCCACCCTACTTCTCCGACCTCCAGCCCTACATTCCCATCCCTGACCTCAGTAGTGGGTAAAATGATGGAATCAATTATTAAGGATGTCATAGCAGCGCATTTGGAAAAAGGTGACATGATAGGTCCAAGTCAGCATGGATTTGTGAAAGGGAAATCATGCTTGACAAATCTTCTGGAATTTTTTGAGGATGTTTCCAGTAAAGTGGACAAGGGAGAACCAGTTGATGTGGTATATTTGGACTTTCAGAAGGCTTTCGACAAGGTCCCACACAAGAGATTAATGTGCAAAGTTAAAGCACACGGGATTGGGGGTAGTGTGCTGACGTGGATTGAGAACTGGTTGTCAGACAGGAAGCAAAATGTAGGAGTAAATGGGTACTTTTCGGAATGGCAGGCAGTGACTAGTGGGGTACCGCAAGGTTCTGTGCTGGGGCCCCAGCTGTTTACATTGTACATCAATGATTTAGATGAGGGGATTAAATGTAGTATCTCCAAATTTGCGGATGACACTAAGTTGGGTGGCAGTGTGAGCTGCGAGGAGGATGCTATGAGGCTGCAGAGTGACTTGGATAGGTTAGATGAGTGGGCAAATGCATGGCAGATGAAATATAATGTGGATAAATGTGAGGTTATCCACTTTGGTGGTAAAAACAGAGAGACAGATTATTATCGGAATGGTGACAGATTAGGAAAAGGGGAGGTGCAACGAGACCTGGGTGTCATGGTACATCAGTCATTGAAGGTTGGCATGCAGGTACAGCAGGCGGTTAAGAAAGCAAATGGCATGTTGGCCTTCATAGCGAGGGGATTTGAGTACAGGGGCAGGGAGGTGTTACTACAGTTGTACAGGGCCTTGGTGAGGCCACACCTGGAGTATTGTGTACAGTTTTGGTCTCCTAACTTGAGGAAGGACATTCTTGCTATTGAGGAAGTGCAGCGAAGGTTCACCAGACTGATTCCCGGGATGGTGGGACTGACCTATCAAGAAAGACTGGATCAACTGGGCTTGTATTCACTGGAGTTCAGAAGAATGAGAGGGGACCTCATAGAAACGTTTAAAATTCTGACGGGTTTAGACAGGTTAGATGCAGGAAGAATGTTCCCAATGTTGGGGAAGTCCAGAACCAGGGGTCACAGTCTGAGGATAAGGGGTAAGCCATTTAGGACCGAGATGAGGAGAAACTTCTTCACCCAGAGAGTGGTGAACCTGTGGAATTCTCTACCACAGAAAGTAGTTGAGGCCAATTCACTAAATATATTCAAAAAGGAGTTAGATGTAGTCCTTACTAGTAGGGGGATCAAGGGTTATGGCGAGAAAGCAGGAAGGGGGTACTGAAGTTGCATGTTCAGCCATGAACTCATTGAATGGTGGTGCAGGCTAGAAGGGCTGAATGGCCTACTCCTGCACCTATTTTCTATGTTTCTATGTTTCTAAGCACTCTGCTGCTCAGACTGATGGTTTATTTCCCCTTCCCCTTTGTATCACCATAGGTGGGAGAGCTTTCAGGTACTTCGGCCTTGCTCCCTGCACTTCCCTGCCTAATTTGCTCGACCTCTCTTACCTCTTTGATCAAGCTTTTGGTCTATTTACCTGGCTCTCTTTTCTATCCAGCCAGTTGATTAGTGCATATGGATGACATTCAGCGATTCAAGTACCTGTATCAAATAACTGAGACACTGAAATCTATCACCACTATAATTTTAAATTCACTGCCAGATATGGCTGGACCATATCAAGCATGACAGCACTTCCCTCTCCATGGTCAATCCTCCAATTACTCTAGGATGATCCTGGACAACAGTGACAATCCACAATCCTTTTTCTCTACAACTTAAGGTTAAAACTATCCAAGCAGATGTCGTCTTCTCCACCTCCCTCGGCCACTGATCATCTCTCAATTTCTCATGTCCTAACCCTGTCTTGATGACACTTTCACCTGTCATCTCCAAGCTCCTGTCTTCTATTAGCCGCACTTCCTGTTCCCTGCTTCCTCTGGTGTTCGTGGTTCTCTCTGTTCCAAACACTGTCTTGCTTCTTTTCAAAACGGCCATCATCATCCCTTCCTCCAAAAGCCTCAATGTGATGCATCTGTCCATCCATCCAACTGCTGCATAATCTCTAACCTCCCTGCTTATCCAGGGTCCTTGAATAGTTTAGCTCCCAACTCACCTCTCTCTTTAAATCTCTTCACCTTGCCCATAGCACCAAGGCAACCCTGGTCAAAGTCACCAACAATACCTTCTGTGACTCTTAATATTGGCTCTTTATTCCTTCTTGACCTCCGCCGTTTCATACAGTTGAGCATGTCATCCTACTCATTTGTCGTCTTCATGCTCTGTCTGAATGTGAGTGCTCTTGTGCTGTTTGACTCCAGTGCATCTCCAATACTGACTTCTTCACCAGCATCCACTGGTCCTCTTATGAGTTCCCCAAGAATCCATCCTTACGCACCTCCCCCACACACACCACACCAAGGTACATGTTGCTCCTTCATAACATAATTTGTAAACTTTTGCTCTCACCCCTTCCGCTCCCTCCCAGACGGAACCACAATAGGGCTCCCCTTGCTGTCACTTTTCACCCCACCAGCCTCCACATTCAACAGATCATCCTCTGCCATTTCCGCCACCTCCAGTGTGATCCCACCACTGAACACATCCCCTCCCCTCACAGCATTCCGAAGGAACCACTCCCTCCACGATACGCTGGTCCTCTCCTTAATCACCCCAGCGGCACCTTCCCGTGCAAGCGCAGGAGATGCAACACCTGCCCTTTTACCTCTGTCCAGGGGCCCAAACACTCCTTCCAGGTGAGAAGCGATTTACTTGTACTAATTGCAATTTAGTACATTGTATTCGTTGCTCACGATGTGGTCTCCTCTGCATTGGGAAGACCAATCGCAGATTGGGTGATCGTTTTGCGCAACAACTCCGTTCAGTCTTCAATCATGATCCCAAGCTTCCAGTTGCTTGTCACTTTAATTCTCCGCTTCAGCCCCACTCTCATCTGTCTGTCCTCGGCCTCTTGCACTGTTCCAATGAAGCTCAACATAAGAACATAAGAAATAGGAGCAGGAGTCGGCCACTTGGCCCCTCGAAACTGCTCTGCCATTCAATAAGATCATATCTGATCGTGGACTCAGCTCCACTTCCCTGCCTGCTCCCCATAACCCTTTATTCCCTTAATCGCTCAAAAATCTATCTATCTCCGCCTTAAATATAGTCAATGAGCCAGCCTCCACAGTTCTCTGGGGCAGAGAATTCCGCAGATTTACAACCCTCTGAGAGAAGAAATTCCTCCTCATCTCCGTTTTAAATGGGCGGCCCTTTATTCTGAGACTATGCCCCCTAATTCTAGATTCCCCCATGAGTTGAAATATCCTCTCTGCATCCGCCTTGTCGAGCCTCCTCATTATCTTGTATGTTTCGATAGGATCACCTCTCATTCTTCTGAACTCCAATGAGTATAGACTCAACCTATCTTTGTAAGTCAACCCCCTCATCTCCAGAATCAACCTCGTGAACCTTCTGAACAGCCTCCAATGCAAATATATCCTTCCTTAAATACAGAGACCAAAACTATACGCAGTACTCCAGGTGTGGCACTACCAATATCCTGTACAGTTGTAGCAGGACTTCTCTGCTTTTATACTCTATCCCCCTTGCAATAAAGGCCAACATTCCATTTGCCTTCCTGATCACTTGCTGTACCTGCATACTAACTTTTTGTGTTTCATGTACAAGGACCCCCAGGTCCCTCTGTACTGCAGCATAAGGCTGAGGAACAGCATCTCATCTTTCAATTTGGCACTTTACAGCCTTTGGACTCAACACCGAGTTCAACAATTTCAGACCATGATCTCTGCCCCAATTTTTTTTGATGGCAGCTGTTGATTCTACTAAACCCATTAACATCTCTTCTCGACCCATCTTTTGTTTCTTTACTTGTCCCATTACCATCTCCTTTTGCCGTGTCACATCATCCCTTTGTTATTTAACCACACCTGCCTTCCACCCTATCACAGACCTTCCCTTTGTTCTTTCATCCTCTCCCCGCTTGCACTTGCTTAAAATCTGTTACACTGCTAACCTTTTCCAGTTCTGACCTGCTGAGTATTCCCACCATTTTCTGTTTTTATTTCTGTAAACCTAGGGTCAGCTTCCTCATATGCACTGACACCCAGCTCTACCTCTCGATCACTTCCGTTGATCACATGAATATCTCCGTGTGTCAGTCGGCCTTTCTGACATTGTTGTAGATGGGCCAGAATATCCTGCGCCGGAAAAACCAAAGTTACTGTTTTTGGGTCCTCCCAGAATCTTTGCCCCCATGTCATCGACTCCATTCACCTTCCTGGCTGCTCATTCAGACTGGACCAGATTGCATACAGCCTTGCTGTTTTCTTCAACCCAGAGTTGAACTTCAAAGTCCATCTCATACCCAAGTTGTCCTCAGTTCACCTGCCGTGCAGTATACAGATTTAAGAATTCTGATTGCTTTGTTTGTAATGTTAGCATGGAGTTGAATCATCGAGACTTTTTAAGTCCCAAATGTTATTTCTGGTATGTATTGAGCGAGCTGATGTCAGCCTGGATGGGCAGTCATGTACTTCCATTGGCCCGAGGCCCCAATGAGCAATCACTGCGTGTGTGTGTGTGTGGACAGATTGTGCTTGGTTGTGATGCACCATTTATCAAATAGACTGCTTGCAATTATTATCAAGGCTTCCCTCATGAAGGATGGCTGTGTAGGTGACTGGTGTCGCCCCAACGTATCCCAGCCAAGGGTCAGCTCTTTAGGTTGAGGACAAATGGAATGTAATTGGCAAAAAAATGAAAAGCACTTTGTGGTAATGTTAGCAAATACACCTGTGAAATGTCTTCGCAGACGGATGATGATGCTCCGTTCAAACGGTAGACATGTACCTCCCCCTACAGCTAGTTGCTTCTTGCGTTATGTCATGTTGTAAGGTAATATTTATAGTTCCTAAATGTGGGACCAACAACCATATGACAGCACTCCAGTTGGCCAAAGATGCTACATTTTACTTCAGTTGTATTGGACCACCAAGTACAAATTTTGAACATTCACATAAGTAAAAGTATGTGGGACCTATTTTACACCGTCTCACTTTTGTGCATTGTTTCTAATATTAAGCAGCCAGCCACAAACCATATTGTATTACAATAGCAACTTCGAGACCAGAGCACAACCTTGATCATTTGTGCTCTTTCGTATTCATTTCCAATTGTTGTGGTAGCTGCCTTCTGTCTTCTTGACTTGTTACAATGCTTAGAAAGTGAAATGAAGTAAGAGGTAGATGAATATTGTCCCTCACATCCTTAATCTGTTTCCCCGTGACTTTTGGACCATTTTAACATCCTGTACTGTCATTAACTAAAACTAAAATTCCTCATAAATTGTGATTCAACTAGGTAAATAAAAATGTTCTGCAGCAAATACATAATAAAAGCCAGATTCAACTGTGATGGGTGCACAGATTCCTCAGGTACTTGATGTGTCGGCGTTTTTGAAAAGAGAATTATTAATGTGGGAAGATAACAGATCAGAGTAATTGTTGCATTCTTGCAGCAATGCCCTATGTAGCCATTTCTTTGTTATAAGTTGGTTTAGAAGAGGGATATGGAGCTGGATGTGTCTGCTATTTAATAGCTTTTACCAAAAGCTATTGTGCTTGTTTAAACCGGTAGAAATTAGTCCAGTGTATTCCTCTCGCTGCTTCTCCACATGGGCTAATGAGACCTGAAGACACTTTTATTTTTTGTGTATATTGTTTACAACAATATCAAACTCACTAAAGAAATACACATAACTAACAAATGGTCCCGCTGTCCAGCTCGAATTGGACTCCGTGTGGCCCCTCCATTGTGAAGGTTCACTGTTCTTGCATGAACTGACAGCAGCCATATTTACACTAAGGACCCTTTTGAATTGCTAGAATCCCAATAAAATAACTATACAACCAAGGTTTTATTTCTCTTTTGAATATTTGCAGAAAAGTGTTTTTAATTAAAAAAAAACAGCTATAATATTCAGGTGCTTTTTGGCTCGAGGACAACTTATAAATCTGCATTGAGCCCAGATTGAACTGGATCCAGCTTTTGGAAATTAAAAGATTGATCAGAACAGTTTAAAAAAAAAAAAATCTTGCAGTTATATGGTACTGCCCATATAAACAGTAAAAATGGTTCACCAATGGTGGTAGGGAATGTATTAATAGCTATATTTTAATATTTTGTTCTCGTATTGCTTGATAACTTATTAGTTATCTTGTGCACATATTTGTTTTAATCAGGCCATATTTTAGGCTGCCTTTTATTTGCAAGAGTATGCATTTTGTTGTCTAAATATTATTTAAAGCAGTGCTGATTTTGACTGCTTTGTCACTGAGGTTGCATTTAAAAGTTGACGGTATGATTGATATTCGTTGGTTTATTTCACTCTGAGCACCATTGCAGCTGTTGCTTCATTTGCTTTCTGTGCAAAGTTGGGACTGTTCATGCACTGATGTTGATTCCTCCTGTTTCACCTTGAATTTTGAACCAGCTCCAGCAATCCTGAATTTCACAGCCCTTTTCAGTTACCCAGGAACAGCTAGTACAAAAGCAAAATACTACGGCTGCTGGAATCTGGAATAAAAACAGAAGATGCTGGAAATCTCAGCGGGTCAGGCAGCATCTGTGGAGGGAAAGCAGAGTTAACGTTTCGGGTCTGTGACCCTTCGTCCGAACTGGAGAGTGTTCGTAAAGAACAGATTCTTAACAATCGCTGAAAGGGGGAGGGGAAGGGAAGAAAGAACAAAAGGGAAGGTCTGTCATAGGGTGGAAGGCAGGAGAGATTGGAGAGACAAAAGGGATGATGGGCCGAAATGAAATAGTAATGGCAGGAATTAGAAAAACATTAATCAAGATAGTGTGTGAATGGCGGAATGATGACCAGCTGCCATTCGAGACAAGGAGAAAAAAAGAAACTGGCTCGGTGGGGAGAGGAAGGAAGGGAGGGAGGGAGGGAGGGAGGGGAAAAAAGGGGGCCAAAGATTGACAGCGGGAGGACCCGCTGAGATTGCCAGTATTTTCTGTTTTTATTCCAGATTCTAGCAGCCGCAGTATTTTGTATTAGTG
Source organism: Pristiophorus japonicus (assembly GCF_044704955.1). NCBI lineage: Eukaryota > Metazoa > Chordata > Chondrichthyes > Pristiophoridae > Pristiophorus > Pristiophorus japonicus. The sequence goes on along the minus strand of NC_091991.1, from coordinate 185,645,723 downwards.
TTTAATTCACTGCCGCTCCTTTTCGAGGAATGTCCACCTTGAAGAAGTTCTGCTCTTCACTCAGATGGGATTTCCATTTGTCTCTTTTACCATGTTCTTCATCTTTGCTTTCTGTTTCCCTTCTCGTGTTTGATCAAGTATCTGCCAAGACTCACTTTCACAGCCACATCTCTTTCCTCAGTAACTGTTTCCACCTCAGACTTAATCCACGTGGATTCCAACTGAAATTCCACCCTTCATGTTTTGGATCCACCCAGGATTACAGATATCGCCGAGATATTCAGGGTTTCTCCAACCACTGTTCTCACCGCATCCTGGGATCCACACAACGCTATGCGCCGCCACATGTAAGCTCTTGCCCTCTCTCTTCAGCAGCACCAACTCACTCTGTCTCTAAGCTGTCCTGGTCCACAGTTCCATTTCATCCTTCGCCTCATCCGCCGCTTTAACCAAAAACTTTTTTCCTTCCTTTCAGGTGTCAAGGATCGTAAACTTCAACAACTCTTGGACACCAACGCCCCTCCGGAACCTTCTTTCCCATCACTTCCCTCTGATCCCATCCCTTCTTCCAGTCTCACCTCCTGCCATGTTTTCACTATCCCCTCTGACCTACCTCTCTGACCCCGAACGATCAGTGCTCAGCAAAGGCTTCATCCCCTTATGCCCCGCCTCAAAGAATCTTTATCTGCTGCTTTCGCCTCCGTGCCCATTTCTTTGCCCTGCACAGCTGATCCTTTCTCCCGTTTTCAGAATTCTCGTTTACCTGGACCCCTCCCTCTGGCCTCTTGCCCTCTCTAGACCTCTTCATTGCAAACTGCCAACGGGACATCGGCCGTCTCAATTTCTCTGCTCTCCTCACTCACTCCAACCTCCCTCCCTCTGAACTTGCAGCACTCCACTCACTCAGATCCAACCCCAACATTGTCATTAAACATGCTGTTGTTTGGTGAGCGGAACTCTACCTTGCAGAGGTTGATCACCAACTCTCTGACACCTCCTCCTAGACCATGACCCCACTACTGAACATCAAGCCATCATTTCCCAGACTGTCACTGACCTCATCTCCTTTGGAGATCTTCCTTCCACAACCACCAACCTCATAGTTCCCCAACCTCGCACAGCCCGCTTCTACCTCCTTCCCAAGATCCACAAACAGGACTGCCCCGGTAGACCCATCGTTTCAGCCTGTTCTTGCCCCATAAAACTTATTTCTTCCTATCTCGACACACTTTCTCCCCTTGTCCACTCTGCCTAGCTACATCCGCGATTCCTTTATCGCCCTCCGTAACTTTAGCAGTTTCAGTTTCCCGGTCCCAACCGTCTCCTTTTCACCATGGACGTCCAATCTCTCTACACTTCCATCCCCCACCAGGATGGCCTGAGGGCGCTCCGCTTCTTCCCCGAGCAGAGGCCCAACCAGTCCCCATCCCCCATCCCCCATCCCCCACCTCCCTCCTCCACCCGGCTGAACTTGTTCTCACATTGAACAACTTCTCCTTTTAACTAAACTCACTTCCTCCACATTAAAGGTGTGGAAACCCGCATGGATCATAGCTATACCTGCTTTTTTGTGGGATATGTGGACCATTTTGTTCCAGTCCTACTTGGGTCCCCTCCCTCACCTCTTCGGTACATTGATGACTATAGGTGCCGTTTCCTGCTCTCGTCCTGAACGTGAAAATTTCCTTCACTTTGCATCCAATTTCCACCTTTCCCTCACCATCAGATGGTCCATCTCCGACTCTTTCCTTCCCTTCCTCGACTTCTCCGTCTCCATCTCTGGGGATAGGCTTTCGACCAGTATCCACTATAAGCCCACGGCTACCTGGACTACACTTCCTCCCACCCCGGATCCTGTAAGGACTCCATTCCATTCTCCCTGTTTTTCCGTCTCTGTCGCGTCTGCTCTGACGACGCCACCTTTCACACTAATGCCTCTGACATGTCTTCCTTTTTCCTCAACAGAGGATTCTCCTCCGCTGTGGTTAATGTGGCCCTCGACCATGTCTGTTCTATTTCCCGCACCTCTGCTCTCACCCCTTCCGCACCCTCTCAGAACCATAACAGGGTTCCCCACGTCCTCACCTTTCACCCCACCAGCATCCACGTTCAATGGATCATCCTCCACCATTTCCGCCACCTCCAGCGTGATCCCACCACATCTTTCCCTCCCCTCCCCTCTCAGCATTCTGAAGGGACTGCTCCCTCCGTGACACCTTGGTCCATTCCGTAGTCACTCCCAACTCCCCCTCCTCTTCCCATGGCACCTTCCCGTGCAAGCGCAGGAGATGCAACACCTGCACTTTTACCTCCTCCCTTCCCGCCTGTCCAGGAGAAACAGTTATTTACTAATCGTACTTTCACTTTAGTGGAGGGAAGTGATCGGGGCCCAGGGGAGGCGTGAGTTTGAGGCCAGGGGCCCAGGGGCAGCACGGGCCAGCCCACACTGCGATGTGTGTGCGCACTAGGACCGTGCAGCAGAGCAGGTCTCCAGTCGTCCTGGTTAACCCTTGCCACTGGACCAAGACCTAGCTCTGTCAAGCCCGTGTGGTGGCTGGTGTGTAACTGCCTCCACACATTAAAAAAAATCCACGCACAGGCATCTTCCACCCTTCAGGATGTAGGTCAGGACCTGGAATATTAGGTCCTTCATTGGAACACCTGTGAACTTATCCTTTTTTGGTGTGGAAGCAAGTCATCCTCGATACGAGGGACTGCCTACGATGATGATTTCAATTTAGTACACTGTATTTGCTGCTCACGATGTAGTCTCCTCTACATTGGGGAGACCAAACGTAGATTGAGTGACCACTTTGCGGAACACCTCCGCTCAGTCCGTGAGTGTGACCCTGAGCTTCCGGTCGCCTGTCACTTTAATTCCCTGTTCCACTCCCGCTCTGACCTCTCCGTCCTCGGTCTCCTACACTAACTCTACGCAAGTTCAAGGAACAGCAGCACCTCTTTTTCGTTTAGGCACTTTACAGCCTTCTGGACTCAACATCGAGTTCAACAATTTCAGAGCGTAACCACTGCCAACCCTGCCCCCCGCACCGAGCCCATTTCTTTTTTTCTCCTTGTCTCTAATGGCAGCTGGTCATTATTCCGCCATCCACACCCTATCTTGACTGATGATTTTCTAACTCCTGTCATTGTTAATACGGATTCTTTTTCCCTCAATCTGTTTCAGCAAATACACTGACGCGAACACCTTCTTGCCTTTTCTGTAAAAGACCTTTATTGAAGATTCTCCGGCCGGGACTTGTCAAGACAAAGGAACATTCCCAATCAGAGCCTGTTTACCTTCCTCTGGACAAGCCCCTTTACAGCGCGAAAAGCACAGTAGTTATACATTTTCAAAACATAACATTTGATTAGCACTTGGTCTGTCCACTCCCTTTCCCCCCTCCCCCCCCCCCCCCCCCCCCAGAGTATGTCCAATGGCAGGCGAGGAGGTCTCCTAATTAGAGCTGGCCCCGAGGTCAGCTTGTTTATAGCCTCATTAAATTCTTCTTCTTTATCAGTAAAACCTATTTCCCTCTAATCAGTAAAAAGCATTACGTTACCCTCTCCCATCTGTGATTGCCTTTTCTTTCCCTTGACCTGTGTTTAACCTCAACTCTCAGTAACCCCTTTTTTTTTCTGTTGATTCTGCAATTGTCAGCATCTTGACACTACTTTAGCTATTTTCCCATGATTCTCTATCTCCATTCCCTCTGCCACATTTACAATCCTTCTGTATCCATTCTCATCATTACCATTTCAATTCGGCCCATCACCCCTTTTGTCTCTCTAATCTCTCCTGCCTTCCACCCTATCACTGACCTTCCCTTTTGTTCTTTCTTCCCCTCCCCCTTTCAGTGCTTGTTAAGAATCCGTTCTTTCCGAACACTCTCCAGTTCTGATGAAGGGTCGTCGACCGACACGTTAACTCTGCTTTCTCTCCACAGATGCTGCCTGGCCCGCTGAAATTTCCAACATTTTCTCTTTTTACCCCACAAACAGCTGTTAACTGACTGACACATTTTATTGATTATTCTGAAGAATATGATGTGAAAATAACTGCAGGAAACCTGTTGTGTGCCCGTAAACCCCTTGATGTTTGCTAACCAGTACATTGTCCTGTTTATCAAGACAATTTTGAGTATTATCAGAAATAGTTTCAATGATAACATCATATCCTGTTATCCACAGTTCGATCGTTCTTTGCTCCATTTATTTGCTGTGAAGAATTGCAGTACTGTGTCTGACCTCTTGTGGGGAGCAAGCTGTGGAGTGGGACTTGTGGTCGGCACCTTCAGAATCCTAGCTCTGGTGCAGGGTATTGAATGGTCTCCTGTTGTGTTCTAAAATTATTTTGTTTCCAAGAAAGAAAAGTTTCCAAGAAAGAAAAGATTCCAGAGGTCACAGTCTAAGGATAAGGGGTAAGCCATTTAGGACCGAGATGCGGAGGAACTTCTTCACCCAGAGAGTGGTGAACCTGTGGAATTCTCTACCACAGAAAGTTGTTGAGGCCAATTCACTAAATATATTCAAAAAGGAGTTAGATGAAGTCCTTACTACTAGGGGGATCAAGGGGTATGGTGAGAAAGCAGGAATGGGGTACTGAAGTTGAATGTTCAGCCATGAACTCATTGAATGGCGGTGCAGGCTCGAAGGGCCGAATGGCCTACTCCTGCACCTATTTTCTATGTTTCTATGTTTCTATGTATATAATCTTCACCAACTGTCACATGGAACAACCTTCCTGTACCTGGGCTCTTGAGCTTGCACCCTGGCTGGTAATGAACAGTTTAATTGTGTCGGACTACCAGGATTAAGCTCCAGGATTGGGAATGATTCAGTGCTCTGCTCATTGAGGAAGTTGGGTGAAGAATGACGTGGTGGTGATATTTGAGTTGGATACTGAGAGTGGTGGGTGGACATGGTCAGAACTGCTGTCTCAACCCAAAAATGGCATTTTCCTAACGAGACTGTAAAACTATTTATGGGGAAATTCCTCTGATTCAAAGTAATTTATTTCCCCCTTGTCTGAAATAATGAAATTGTTAAAATTATACAGAAGATCTGACTGCGCACGTCTAGCCTGAACAAAAACGTTCATTGAGTTGGGGGGAGGGGGTAGAGGGGGAGGAAGAGGGACAAGATTTGAATACTGTGGTTTCAACTATTGATTTTTGAGAAATTAATACAGCTACTTGCATTTGCTGAGAGTTGAAAAGTAACCAGCGTCTTTTCCTTTAGCTGCAGGATTGTATTTGTTTAACTTTCCTGCATTCGCAGTATTTTGCCTTTTATATTACTTCAGAGAATCTGTTTTGTTTGATAACGTTAGACTTCTGGGAATACATTTTTTTCCCCATGTGCATTGCAAATCCTCTGGTACAGGTGTAAGCAGAGTTGTTGACTCTTTGCTGGGTTATATGCCCACAAGTGCTGCATACCCCTGGTTACATCACCTAAGAGATCGTTCCTTGTGTCAGTCTGGACTGCAGAGAGCTTCATAGCTGACCATTCCCCTAACCCTACCCGATCCATGTCTGAACGGACACGTCCAGCTTGCTCACTGAACAGTGGTTGTGAACCAGTCTGCACGTTGAGTTTGCTGGATTTCAGCCATTAGTCTGGCTGAGATAAGCTAACTCAGCACAGGATGGGAAATGAACCAGTGACTTTCCTGGTCTGTGTGGCATAACTCCTTACTAGCTTAACCAGTTGAGCCATCAGGGGAGATTTTCTGTAATATTTTTCTTTAATGAACATTTCTAGCATACTGGCACTGCTCATCTGAGCACTAACACCCAGTGCTGTAGAATGTTCTGCCATTTCAATGTTGTAGTCACCATCCAACTGCTGATTGTATGTGATGCATCCTTAGTGTGATGTGGTCACTGCAACCAGTAGCATGATTTTGCAAAATTTCCTTCTGTAGTAAGAACATTCTGCGCACATTGTAATCATTTTTGTTTTCAACGTCATGGGCTCAAAATTGGCCCACCTCTTTTTTTCGGCGCACTCACCGGAGATGCAGCGCTTTACTGCGTTGAAAAATGCTCCGACAAAATCGCTCCCCACTTTGGCCGCTGTCCGGCCTCTCTCGGGTCTTTGCTCAGCATGGCCAGTCGTGTCGGGGGGGGGGGGGCGGAGCCAGCGTCCCGCGCTGAAAACAGTGCCGGGACGTCTGCACATGCGCGTTGGAGTGTGCGTGCATGCACAGTAGCTCCTCGCCCCAGCCTCTCGGTGTGTGTGCTGCAGCGTGGGACCCAATCATCATCATCATACTGGTTGCTGGTGCGTCCCGCCCCTATCCCAGGCCGACTGGTCTACCGCAGAGGTCGGCCTGTTGCCTTCCCGGGCTGAAGATGAAGGTAGGGTAGGACTTCTATTTTTTTTATTTGGACATTTTGAAAAAATTATGTAAATATGTTTTGTTTCTTGTGAATAGTGGTGACCATTTGTCAAGTCTATTTACCTGGTGCGATTGTGAAAAAAGAACATAAGTGACGGAGGAACACTGAGAGAATATCTTATTTATTGAAGTAGACTTTATTTAGATAATATGGGCTCAATTTTGGCCCAGTATAATCATTGCTGTTGTTTAAATTAGTTGTGAGATTAGGACAATTTAATTCAACTATCTTTTACTTTTCATTTTTGTAGTTTAAGCTTCCATGAATGGTTCTGTTGTATAGTAAGTTAATTTTGTGAAGTTTGTCATATGATGTCCTGTATAGCTGTTTGATCCTATTCACATTCTTTAGTCAAGTCATTAAGTTCTGCTGGCCTCCGATGTACCTACCTGCGCTGATTTCTTAACTCTGCAAGGGTTTTCTGAAGTGGCCACCTACGCTGGCCTAAGTAGATTTGGAGTGACCGAAATGGCCAAAACTGGCATAGGTGGCCCCCTTTTGAGAAAAACTAAACTTAAAAAAAATCGTAACTAACTCACTTACAATGGCGCAAATTGAATGTGCAAAATGGGGATTTTTAAGATACTCCAGAAAAATCAAGTTGCTCCAAAAAAAAACCTGCATACCAACTTTCAATGACTGATGAACCATGACACTCGGGTCTCGTTGCATTTCCTCTTTTCCTAATCTGCCGCCATTCAGATAATAATCTGCCTTCATGTTTTTGCCCCCAAAGTGAATAACCTTCACATTTATCCACATTATACTGCATCTGCCATGCATTTGCCCACTTACCTAATCTGTCCAAGTCACCCTGCAGCCTTTTAGTGTCCCCCTCACAGCTCACACCGCCACCCAGTTTAGTGTTATCTGCAAACTTGGAGAAATTACACTCAATTCCTTCATCTGATGTATATTGTAAATAGCTGGGGTCCCAGCACTTTGAGCCCTGCGGCACTCCACTAGTCACTGCCTGCCATTCTGAAATTTATGTGGTGGGGAAGAAGAAAGGGAGAAAATTATGCATGTGAAGCAAAACCAGAATGGATGTTGTGTTGTCGAGTTAACTTGAGCTTGTGATGTGGTTGAAGAGTAACAACTTGAGATATTGGCTCCTCAAAATGCCCATTGTGTTTATCTAGCAAGTATCTCCGCTGTGCGGACCCAGCGTGTCCTAGGTTTAATCTCTGTGGGCTCGTTGGCTGATCCTTACCTGGACTTGTGGTCGGGATACTAAAATTGACATGAGCAATCCTCGGTTATTGACAGAATTTGTCTGATGGAAGTGCAGCTATATGATGTGGACAGGATCAGACTTGGCTCTGATCGAATACCATGCTCGCTGCCCAGACTCCTGCGTGAATCATGGCCATTCGGGTGATACACCAGAAGGATATGCTGATCTTCAATAGTCTGTTTCTTAGCTTTGTTAAGCTAAAATTAAAGTTTCCCTGTACTGCATTGTACTACTCCAACCCGGCTCTTATTCTCTAACTCTAAACACTGGTACTTGAAATTTTGTCGCAGAATATGTCCAAAACCTTGAAGCCCAAATGTGTTTCTTGTGCCTTAATTTACTGGCTGTTTTGGCCTAGTAGGTACTACTGGGCGTGAGTGGGAGGAATCAAAATACAAATCAAATCATTTTCAGTATACGAGTCATTTTTTTTAAAATGTAAATATTTTGAATCAGCAAACTATAGAAATATGGCACTTTTACCTTGTATGTCACTATGATATGGTCATTAGAGTGATGTATCTTTGACCAGTTTTGGTGGTTAAGGAACTATTTCTTCTTCAATGATGCATCGACCACTGGATTGTTGGGCTTACACTGACCTGATTGTGTTCTGCACAAAAGCAGAGGAGGAAACCCTGGCTGATTTTTCTCCCCCCTCTCTATCCAGGGATGCGGAGACCAATTGCAATGTCTTTATTGTCTTGGTAGAGATCAGATAGCGGCACAGACCTGGAATTAAACCTTAGATTTCTGGTTTGTACGGTTTCTGCACACTGTCTTTGTACAGGAACAAGAGCAGGCCATTCAGCCCTTTGATCCTTTAGTTAGATCATGACTGATATATAGACTTGAATATTGGGGGTATGATTAAAACGTTTGTAGATGATACTAAAGTCGGCTGTGTGGTTGATAATGAAGAAGAAAGCTGCAGGAATATATCACTCAACTGGTCAGGTGAGCAGAACAGTGACAAATGGAATTCAATCCAGAGAAGTGTGAGGTCATGCATTTGGGGAGGTCTAACAAGGAAAGGGAATATACATTAAATGGTAGGACACTAAGAAGTGTAGAGGAACAAAGGGACCTTGGAGTGCAGATCCACAGATCCCTGAAGGTAGCTGGCCAGGTAGATAAGGTGGTTAAGAAGGCATACGGAATGCTTATCTTTATTAGCTGAGACATAGAATACAAGAGCAAGGGCGGGCGGGGTTATGCTTGAACTGTACAGAACCTTGGTTAGGCCACAGCTAGAGTACTGCGTACAGTTCTCGTCACCGCATTACAGGAAAGATGTGATTGCACTGGAGAGGTTACAGAGGTGATTTACGAGGATTTTGCCTGGATTGGAGAATCTTGGCTATGAGGACAGATTCGATAGGCTGATGGGAGATCTCATTGAGGTGTGTAAAATTATGAAGGACCTAGATATAGTGGATAGAAAGGGCCTATTTCCCTTGTCAGAGGGGTCAACAACCAGGGGGTATAGAAACATAGAAACATAGAAAATAGGTGCAGGAGCAGGCCATTCAGCCCTTCTAGTCTGCACCACCATTCAATGAGTTCATGGCTGAACATGAAACTTCAGTACCCCCTTCCTGCTTTCTCGCCATAACCCTTGATCCCCCGAGTAGCAAGGACTTCATCTAACTCCCTTTTGAATATATTTAGTGAATTGGCCTCAACTACTTTCTGTGGTAGAGAATTCCACAGGTTCACCACTCTCTGGGTGAAGAAGTTTCTCCTCATCTCGGTCCTAAATGGCTTACCCCTTATCCTCAGACTGTGACCCCTGGTTCTGGACTTCCCCAACATTGGGAACATTCTTCCTGCATCTAACCTGTCTAAACCCGTCAGAATTTTAAACGTTTCCATGAGGTCCCCTCTCATTCTTCTGAACTCCAGTGAATACAAGCCCAGTTGATCCAGTCTTTCTTGATAGGTCAGTCCCGCCATCCCGGGAATCAGTCTGGTGAATCTTCGCTGCACTCCCTCAATAGCAAGAATGTCCTTCAAGTTAGGAGACCAAAACTGTACACAATACTCCAGGTGTGGCCTCACCAAGGCCCTGTACAACTGTAGCAACACCTCCCTGCCCCTGTATTCAAATCCCCTCGCTATGAAGGCCAACATGCCATTTGCTTTCTTAACCGCCTGCTGTACCTGCATGCCAACCTTCAATGACTGATGTACCATGACACCCAGGTCTCGTTGCACCTTCCCTTTTCCTAATCTGTCACCATTCAGATAATAGTCTGTCTCTCTGTTTTTACCACCAAAGTGGATAACCTCACATTTATCCACATTATACTTCATCTGCCATGCATTTGCCCACTCACCTAACCTATCCAAGTCACTCTGCAGCCTAGTAGCGTCCTCCTCGCAGCTCACACTGCCACCCAACTTAGTGTCATCCGCAAATTTGGAGATACTGCATTTAATCCCCTCGTCTAAATCATTAATGTACAATGTAAACAGCTGGGGCCCCAGCACAGAACCTTGCGGCACCCCACTAGTCACTGCCTGCCATTCTGAAAAGTACCCGTTTACTCCTACTCTTTGCTTCCTGTCTGACAACCAGTTCTCAATCCACGTCAGCACACTACCCCCAATCCCATGTGCTTTAACTTTGCACATTAATCTCTTGTGTGGGACCTTGAGGAAGCCTTCTGAAAGTCCAAATATACCACATCAACTGGTTCTCCTTTGTCCACTTTACTGGAAACATCCTCAAAATTCCAGAAGATTTGTCAAGCATGATTTCCCTTTCACAAATCCATGCTGACTTGGACCTATCAGGTCACCCTTTTCCAGATGCACTGCTATGACATCCTTAATAATTGATTCCATCATTTTACCCACTACTGAGGTCAGGCTGACCGGTCTATAATTCCCTGTTTTCTCTCTCCCTCCTTTTTTAAAAAGTGGGGTTACATTGGCTACCCTCCACTCCATAGGAACTGATCCAGAGTCAATGGAATGTTGGAAAATGACTGTCAATGCATCCACTATTTCCAAGGCCACCTCCTTAAGTACTCTGGGATGCAGTTCATCAGGCCCTGGGGATTTATCGGCCTTCAATCCCATCAATTTCCCCAACACAATTTCCCGACTAATAAGGATTTCCCTCAGTTCCTCCTCCTTACTAGACCCTCCGACCCCTTTTATATCCGGAAGGTTGTTTGTGTCCTCCTCAATGAATACCGAACCAAAGTACTTGTTCAATTGGTCCGCCATTTCTTTGTTCCCCGTTATGACTTCCCCTGATTCTGACTGCAGGGGACCTACGTTTGTCTTTACTAACCTTTTTCTCTTTACATATCTATAGAAACTTTTGCAATCCGCCTTAATGTTCCCTGCAAGCTTCTTCTCGTACTCCATTTTCCCTGCCCTAATCAAACCCTTTGTCCTCCTCTGCTGAGTTCTAAATTTCTCCCAGTCCCCGGGTTCGCTGCTATTTCTGGCCAATTTGTATGCCACTTCCTTGGCTTTAATACTATCCCTGATTTCCCCAGATAGCCACGGTTGAGCCACCTTCCCTTTTTTATTTTTACGCCAGACAGGAATGTACAATTGTTGTAATTCATCCATGCGGTCTCTAAATGTCTGCCATTGCCCATCCACAGTCAACCCCCTAAGTATCATTCGCCAATCTATCCTAGCCAATTCACGCCTCATACCTTCAAAGTTACCCTTCTTTAAGTTCTGGACCATGGTCTCTGAATTTACTGTTTCATTCTCCATCCTAATGCAGAATTCCACCATATTATGGTCACTCTTCCCCAAGGGGCTTCGCACAATGAGATTGCTAATTAAATTTAAAGTAATTGCTAGGAGGTTTAGAGGAGATATGAGGGGAAACTTTTTCACCCAGAGGGAGGTGAGGGTCTGGAGCTCACTGCCTGAAAGGGTGGTGGAGGCAGAAACCCTCACCACATTTAAGAAGTACTTGGATGTGCACCTGAAGTGCTGTAACCTACAGGGCTACGGGCTAAGAGCTGGAAAGTGGGATTTGGCTGGAGAGCCTCTTGTTGGCCGGTGCGGACACAATGGGCCAAAGTGACCTTCCATGCTGTAAATTTTTGATTCTATGATCTGTACCTCAACTCCATATCCCTTGATAACACTTGCCTAAAAAAAAACAACCTCAGTCTTGGAAATTTTGATTGCCAGATCCTCAGAGTTCTAGATTACCATTGCTATTTGTGTGGAAAATCTCTCCCTGATTTCACTCTTAAATGGCCTCAGTCTAATTTTAAAATTGTGTCCAGTTGTGATGGATTCTCCACCATACTTTCACTGTATCTACTCTATAGAATCCCTTTATAATTTTAAAGACCTTGATTAGATTTACCCCACAACTGTCTAAATTTGAGTGAATACAAACCAAGTAACCTGCCTCAATTCTTTTAACACCTGGTGTCATTCTGGTGAACCTGTGCTGTACACCCTCCAAAAATCAATAAATCATTCCTGAGATTCTTGTGCCCCAAACTGAATGCAGTCCTCCAGATGGGGTCTGATCATGGCCCTATACAACTGAAGCACCACTTGCTTACTTTTGAAACCCAATCCCTTTGAGATAACCGGCACGGGCTCAACGTGCTGAATAGCTTTCTTCTGTGCTGTAACCATTCTATGATTCTAAAGGCCAGCATTGCATTAGACTTGTGATTGCATTTTGTACCTGTGTACTAGCTTTTAGTGATTTGTGTAATGTGCTATAAATTTTAGAATTTGAACAGGAATGTGAAAGATATGAACGGACTGGTTGGGCCGAATGGCCTGTTTCTGTGTTGTATATTCTGTAATCTGCTCTGAAACGAGCTTCCAGAACAAATAATTTTGTTAGCCTATCGCTTTTACTCCTTTTTCCTCTTCCTCCCTCCCTCCCTCCCTCCCTCCTCCTCCCCCCACACCAAAAAAAACAAATGGTAAGAATTCCCCTGAAGTACCCTGTGCATTGATGAATTGGTGTAGAGCAATAATCTTTAAACATCAAGGTTAGTTACCAAATCACAGGCTGACATTCAGAAGCTTCCCAAGTGTTTGATAATTTGTTTACTTCTTTCTTAGTAATGGGTGTTGCTAGTATTTTGGGGTATGTGAGCAGCTTTTCCTTCTGGACTGTGCCAGCCAATGGCAGTTGCCCCAAAGTGTTCAATTTTAAATTTAATCCAAGGTATATAGTATATCTTTGGTAAAGTCAAGATTATTAGTCTTTGAAAATATTTTAAGTCTTAGCAGAAAGTATTTTGGAAAATGTGAATGTTCCACCATGTTCATGCCTCAAATTCACCCTCTCACAGCGTGACAGATCTCTAACCTTGCACAGGCCTCGGAGTGGTGTGGCATTTGTCCAACTTGTTGCTCTGACCCTTTGCGAGAACTGCAGCAGTATTTCTGTACCATTAGTAAAACTTTTCATTTTGGGTGGTGTCAGCAATGCTTGGAGTTCATTACTCCGAGTGGCAGTGTTTTAAAACAATTTGAAACTAAAACTTGTGTTATTTTGTCAGTTTAAGTTGGGAGCTCAGCTGTATTGTACACCCATGAACATAACCGTTGCAGTTCTTTGTTCTCTGAATCAGAAACTTGGTAAAACATATGGAAAGTATAAACTTTTCCAATTTATTTTAGTCAGTAAAATGTCAATGTGGTCAGTTACTGGAAGTATCATAAAGATTCATTTTACAAAAATAATAATTGTGCCACATCTGTACTTTTTGAAAATCCATCAAAATGTAAATATGGGTGCTGTTAATCCTCCAGAATCTTGTTCAAATAGCTATTCTCGTGTGAGCTCAAACTTCAGCGTGGGCAAGCTTCTTGATGTGACACTGATGACCTGCACAGTTTGGCCTCCAAGCTGGTGACTTCTCCAGCAAGAGTCACTGGCTTACGGATCAAATCTGTGGCCACTTTGTAAGGCTGAGATAAACTTTCCAACCTGAGTCTTAGAGGGTAAACTAACTGCGTGCTCTCCTCCTACATTTACTGTTTAACCGGCTTCCTATAAACTGGCTGCACTGTGGTGGGTTGTCATTTAATTCATGACCAGAATGGCCATGATATTTTAAGCCATGAGTGTCATAACTTTAGAGGGAGAACAAATGTACATCACCACCAAAGCCCACTGCTACTTGACCACGTTTACTAGGCTCAGGAAGACCCAGTTTACAAAAAGGGTTTTCTAGCTGCCCATCTTATTGTGGACACCACGTGGGAGTCGGTGACTAAAGACCCATCGAAATGTGGCGACTTTACCACAGAGGCATTGGAGTTTGCAGTTACTGGAGATCCAGGCAAGCTCTGTCTCCACAGCTGACTCAGCCTGATCACTGTTTACTTTTGATAGTGCAGTTGACTGAGGCTATACACTGGAAGTGAACTGCACTACAATAATGTGCAAGAGTCTTGGAGATTTGTGAGCCATTGTTCCAATCACTAGTTGCAGTTTTCCAAGTTTTTGCAAAGTGTGTGTAATCTCTATTTTGTTACAATTGTAACTCTGTTTAGTTTTATTACTTAAACATGGGAGGGGTAAAAGAAAGTAACCTGTGCATTTTGACTTCTGTTTTGTGCTTTGTGGCAGCACTTATTGATTCTGTTGGACAAAAGAGATGTTTACTGTGCTGTGAAGTTTATTGCCCTGTTTTCAGGGCAATCACCTGCTCATTCGATAACAAATGAAAATAGAGCTGTGTCACAATCAATTGGGCTCAAGTTTCGGCCTGAGTTCCTATTTCTTTTGGAGCAACTAGTTTAGAATGGAGCATCTTCGAAATTGCCATTCTCAGCATTTAGTTTGCTCCAGTTTGAGCGAGTTAGAATAGTTGCATTTGAGAACAGATTTTTTTTCAAAAGGGGGCGTGTCATAAGAACATAAGAATTAGGAACAGGAGTAGGCCATCTAGCCCCTCGAGCCTGCTCCGCCATTCAACAAGATCATGGCTGATCTGGCCGTGGACTCAGCTCCACTTACCCGCCCGCTCCCCGTAACCCTTAATTCCCTTATTGGTTAAAAATCTATCTATCTGTGATTTGAATACATTCAATGAGCTAGCCTCAACTGCTTCCTTGGGCAGAGAATTCCACAGATTCACAACCCTCTGGGAGAAGAAATTCCTTCTCAACTCGGTTTTAAATTGGCTCCCCTGTATTTTGAGGCTGTGCCCCCTAGTTCTAGTCTCCCCAACCAGTGGAAACAACCTCTCTGCCTCTATCTTGTCTATCCCTTTCATTATTTAAAATGTTTCTATAAGATCACCCCTCATCCTTCTGAACTCCAACGAGTAAAGACCCAGTCTACTCAATCTATCATCATAAGGTAACCCTCTCATCTCCGGAATCAGCCTAGTGAATCGTCTCTGTACCCCATCCAAAGCTAGTATATCCTTAAGTAAGGTGACAAACTGCATGCAGTACTCCAGGTGCGGCCTCACCAATACCCTATACAGTTGCAGCAGGACCTCCCTGCTTTTGTACTCCATCCCTCTCGCAATGAAGGCCAACATTCCATTCGCCTTCCTGATTACCTGCTGCACCTGCAAACTAACTTTTTGGGATTCATGCACAAGGACCCCCAGGTCCTTCTGCACCGCAGCATGTTGTAATTTCTCCCCATTCAAATAATATTCCCTTTTACTGTTTTTTTTTTTTCCCCCCCAAGGTAGATGACCTCACACTTTCCGACATTGTATTCCATCTGCCAAACCTTAGCCCATTTGCTTAACCTATCTAAATCTCTTTGCAGCCCCTGTGTCCTCTACACAACCCGCTTTCCCACTAATCTTTGTGTCATCTGCAAATTTTGTTACACTACACTCTGTCCCCTCTTCCAGGTCATCTATGTATATTGTAAACAGTTGTGGTCCCAGCACCGATCCCTGTGGCACACCACTAACCACCGATTTCCAACCCGAAAAGGACCCATTTATCCCGACTCTCTGCTTTCTGTTAGTCAGCCAATTCTCTATCCATGCTAATACATTTCCTCTGACTCAGCGTACCTTTATCTTCTGCAGTAACCTTTTGTGTGGCACCTTATCGAATGCCTTTTGGAAATCTAAATACACCACATCCATCGGTACACCTCTATCCACCATGCTCGTTATATCCTCAAAGAATTCCAGTAAATTAGTTAAACATGATTTCCCCTTCATGAATCCATGTTGCGTCTGCTTGATTGCACTATTCCTATCTAGATGTCCCGCTATTTCTTCCTTAATGATAGCTTCAAGCATTTTCCCCACTACAGATGTTAAACTAACCGGCCTATAGTTACCTGCCTTTTGTCCACCCCCTTTTTTAAACAGAGGCGTTACATTAGCTGCTTTCCAATCCGCTGGTACCTCCCCAGAGTCCAGAGAATTTTGGTAGATTATAACGAATGCATCTGCTATAACTTCCGCCATCTCTTTGGGATGCATTTCATCAGGACCTGGGGACTTGTCTACCTTGAGACCCATTAGCCTGTCCAGCACTACCCCCCTAGTGATAGTGATTGTCTCAAGGTCCTCCCTTCCCACATTCCTGTGACCAGCAATTTTTGGCATGGTTTTTGTGTCTTCCACTGTGAAGACCGAAGCAAAATAATTGTTTAAGGTCTCAGCCATTTCCACATTTCCCATTATTAAATCCCCCTTCTCATCTTCTAAGGGACCAACATTTACTCTTTTCCGCTTTATATATGTGTGAGCTTTTACTATCTGTTTTTATGTTTACTTTCGTAATCTATCTTTCTTTTTTTTTATTGCTTTCTTAGTCATTCTTTGCTGTCGTTTAAAATTTTCCCAATCTTCTAGTTTCCCACTAACCTTGGCCACCTTATACACATTGGTTTTTAATTTGATACGCTCCTTTATTTCCTTGGTTATCCACAGCTGGTTATCTCTTCTCTTACCGCCCTTCTTTTTCACTGGAATATATTTTTGTTGAGCACTGTGAAAGAGCTCCTTAAAAGTCCTCCACTGTTCCTCAATTGTGCCACCGTTTAGTCTGTGTTTCCAGTCTACTTTAGCCAACCCTGCCCTCATCCCACTGTAGTCCCCTTTGTTTAAGCATAGTACGCTTGTTTGAGACACTACTTCCTCACCCTTAATCTGTATTACAAATTCAACCATACTGTGATCACTCATTCCGAGAGGATCTTTTACTAGGCGATCGTTTATTTTTCCTGTCTCATTACACAGGACCAGATCTAAGATAGCTTGCTCCCTTGTAGGTTCTGTAACATACTGTTCTAAGAAACAATCCCATATGCATTCTATGAATTCCTCCTCCAGGCTACCCCGTGCGATTTGATTTGACTAATCGATATGTAGGTTAAAATCACCCATGGTTACTGCTGTTCCTTTTTCACATGCCTCCATTATTCCTTTGATTATTGCCCGCCCCACCGTGAAGTTATTATTTGGGGGCCTATAAACTACGCCCACCAGTGACTTTTTCCCCTTACTATTTCTAATCTCCACCCACAATGATTCAACATTTTGTTCATTAGAGCCAATATCGTCTCTCACAACTGCCCTGATATCATCCTTTATTAACAGAGCTACCTCACCTCCTTTCCCTTCTTGTCTATCTTTCTGAATTGTCAGATACCCCTGTATGTTTAATTCCCAGTCTTGGCCCCCCTGCAACCACGTTTCTCTAATGGCCACCAAATCATACCCATTTGTAATGATTTGTGCCGTCAACTCATTTACTTTATTTCGAATGCTGCGTGCGTTTAGGTAGAGTGTTTTAATACTAGTTTTCAAACCATGATTTTTAGTTTTGACCACTCCTGCAGCCCCTTTATATTCATAAATATTGTCCCTTCCTATCACCTTGTGGTTTACACTTACCCCAGTGCTACTCTGCTCTGTTGCCTCCTGCCTTTTGCATTCTTTCTTGGGGTCCTGTTCATCTGAGCTCTCACCCACTCTAACTAGCTCAGAGCCCTCCCCTGTGTTCCGAATACTCCTTGCATTGAGGCACCGAGCTTTCATGCTTGCCTTTTTATTACACTTTGACCCTTTAGAATTTTGCTGTACAGTGGCTCTTTTTGCTTTTTGCCTTGGGTTTCTCTGCCCTCCACTTTTACTCATCTCCTTTCTGTCTTTTGCTTTTGTCTCCTTTTTGTTTCCTGCTGTCTCCCTGCATTGGTTCCCATCCCCCTGCCATATTAGTTTAACTCCTCCCCAACAGCACTAGCAAACACTCCCCCTAGGACATTGGTTCCGGTCCTGCCTAGGTGCAGACCGTCTGGTTTGTACTGGTCCCACCTCCCCCAGAACCGGTTCCAATGCCCCAGGAATTTGAATCCCTCCCTGCTGCACCATTGCTCAAGTCACGTATTCATCTGAACTATCCTGCGATTCCTACTCTGACTAGCACGTGGCAAACCCGAGATTACTACTTTTGAGGTCCTACGTTTTAATTTAGCTCCTAGCTCCTTAAATTCGTCTCGTAGGACCTCATCCCTTTTTTTTACCTATATCGTTGGTACCAATGTGCACCACGACAACTGGCTGTTCATCCTCCCTTTTCAGAATGTCCTGCACCCGCTCCGAGACATCCTTGACCCTTGCACCAGGGAGGCAACATACCATCCTGGAGTCTCGGTTGCGGCCGCAGAAACGCCTATCTATTCTCCTGATAATTGAATCCCCTATCACTATAGCTCTCCCACTCTTTTTCCTGCCCTCCTGTGCAGCAGAGCCACCCACGGTGCCATGAACTTGGCTGCTGCTGCTCTCCCCTGATGAGTCATTCCCCTCAACAGTACTCGAAGCGGTGTATCTGTTTTGCAGGGGGATGACCGCAGGGGACCCCTGCACTCCCTTCCTTGCACTGCTCTTCCTGCTGGTCTTCCATTCCCTAGCTGGCTGTGGACCCTTCACCTGCGGTAAGACCAACTCCCGACACGTGCTACTCACGTCATTCTCAGCATCGTGGATGCTCCAGAGTAAATCCACCCTCGGCTCCAACTCCGCAACGCGGACCATCAGGAGCTGGAGGCGGATACACTTCCCGCACACGTAGTCGTCAGGGACACCGGAAGTGTCCCTGAGTTCCCACATGGTACAGGAGGAGCATATCACGTGACCGAGCTCTCCTGCCATGACTTAACCCTTAAATACACTGAAATTGCCAACAATAGTGCTAATGTTTACTCACTGATATAAAGAGAAAAAAGAAAAACTACTCGCCAATCACTTACCCCCTTGGCTGTGACGTCACCTTTCTGTTTCTTTCTACTTTTTTGCCTTCTCCCTGTAGCTGCACAAGCCTCTCGCCGAATTCACGCTGCTCCTGGTCTCAGTGGCCTTTTGTCGGCCTCTCCGATCCCCGGAGCTCCCGCCTCTCGCCGAACTCTCGCTGCTCCCAGTCTCACTGTCCAGCCACTTGCGCCTGTTTTGCAAGTTTAGGCAGCGAAAACTTACTCCAAACTAACTTAGAATGGAGTAAGTGTAGATTTTTGTGCGCTGAGAAAAACCTTGTCTATACTTTAGAAATTAGGCGCAGGGAACGAGAGATGGCGGTTGGGGGGGGGGGGGGGGTCAGAGTTAGTGAAGTTGAGGAATTTTACAAGCATTTAACACTTCACTTCTGCAAATAAAGAGCCATCATGAATAATAAATGATAAATTAAAAAAAAATATTTAATTTTCCTACCTGTCTGCAGCAGCAGCAGGCACCGAGGGGATCGGGGCGTCGGCAGTACAATCCGGTGGCTGCAGCAGGCTCCGAGCTGCAAAGAGTTAGGCCGTTCGGCCAGGGGATAGGGGAGACGTACAAAGCACTGGGAGGGAGAGCCAGCCAGCAAGTTTAAAAGTTTAATTTGTACTTCAAGTATGGGTGCTGCATTATCAACACCACAGATTATGCAATGGTTCTCCATCAATTCACTGCATAGGAGAGAATTGATTCGAGCTCACCACACCAGGAACGTCACAACCCGTAGGCTGATGGGCAGGAACCTTAGCCACATCGGCAATATCGAGCCAGGCGTTCATACCTGGACATGAGCGAGGCTGATTGTGTCAAAAGGCTGCGTTTCCGCAGAGTAGTTGTCGTTGAGATCACTGATATGCCGAGAGCAGATTTACAGCCGAGAAGCAGAGCGCCGACTGCCTTGTCTGTTGAAATGAAGGTTACAGCTGCACTTTCCTTCTATGCCTTGGGATTGTTTCAAGCGACAACTGGAGATGTGTGCACCATCTCTCAATGTGCAATACATGCCTGTGTTTACTAGGTCACGGCTGCACTGTATGCGTGGAAGAATGACTTCAAGTTCCCATTGACCGGCCAAGCAATGCATGACAGGGCTGTGGGCTTCTCCAGGATTGCCGGCTTCCCAAAGGTACAGGGCTGCGTTGATTGTACCCACATCACCTTGCGAGCACCTGCGGAGGATTCCGAGCAACACAGGAATAGAAAAGGTTTCCACTCCATTAATGTGCAGCTCGTGTGTGACGACAAGCTTGTCGTCACACACGAGCTGCACATCATGTCAGTCAATGCGAGATACCCTGGCAGCACCCACGATGCGTTCATCCCACACGACAGTGTTATATCTGACATGTTTGAGCAGCAGCCAGAAGGGCAGAGCTGGCTACTGGGAGACAAAGGGTACGGCCTCGCCACCTGGCTCATGACGCCCCTACACGAAACACAGGCGGAAGCTGACCATCAATACAACATGTCGCACATTGCGACGCGCAGCATCATAAAGAGGACCATTGGCATCTTGAAACAGCGTTTCCAATGCCTGGACCATTCTGGAGGCCACTTGCAATACTCTTCTAAGATTGTCAGTCAGTTCACTGTTGTGTGCTGCATAACTTAGCCATCATGAGGCAGCAGGAGCTGGTAGTGGAAACACAAGACCCACATGAGGGGAGAGTGCTTGATAGTAATTTTAAAGAGCAGGATGAGGATGATGCCGACGATCAGGAAAGCATGCAAGTGCCTGATGCCGGAGCATGAGGTTGGAAGAGGGTGGTCCATCGTGCTCCTTTAACGATTGCTCGAGCCCTGCGCCAACAACTCATCTGTGAACGCTTCAATTACTGATGCCTGAGGGCTCTGCGACCACTGTTGTGCATGGACATGTTTATTTTTTGGAGTTCTTGTGTTGTGTTAATGGAACATGATTCTGTTTTAATGAAAAAATATTTTTTTGAAAAGTTAATGTAAAAATATTTATTGTATCAAACTTTACATTTTAATATGACTCTTTAAGATCACTTATAAACTTGTAAAGTTACAAAACAATTTCAATCTGAAAACTTACCCTCAAGAGCACTGAAACTTCAAGATCACTTTTTAGTTACAAAATGTGAGAACATTTACATTAAGATCACTTAAAAACCCTAAGATCACTTATAAGTTGTAAAGTTACAAAACTTACAAAACAATTTCAATTTGAAAAAAGTTACTACAGTTACATCAAGAACAAGAACAAAAGCAGCAAAGAAAGGCTGCAACCATGTCTCATCCACATCTCGGTGAATGTTCACTTCTTCATGGGGTTGTCATTTGATTGACCAGGCTGTGTGCTCTTATTGCAGCAGCTACCTCACCCAGGCCCTCCCTGATGGCCTGTGCTGTCACTTGCATGCCCTCCCTGACAGCCTGTGCCATCACTTGCATTCCCTCTGACATTCCCTCCCTCATTTCCCGTGTCATTACTGCTATTTCTCCCGTCGGTACAGTTACCTCTTCACCCACTGCACTAATGCTGCCCACGAGTGATTGGGTAAAGTCATTGCTCTCCACAACCTGAGCCACATCTGTTGCACGCTGCATCTCAGGAGAGCGTGTTTCCAATCTCCTTCTCCTCTGCCTGGGTCTGCCTTGCAGTACCATTCCAGTGGGAGCCGCGGGCTGGGGGACAGTGGGGCATTGGGTGTAAACGGCTGCATTACACCAGCAGCACCACTGGGACCCGCAATGTCGGAATCTGTGAAACCATGGAAGGTGGAACCCGAACCTATGTTGATGTCCGTTAATGTGGGCTCATAAATATTAAGTTCTAAGGTCTCCCCTGCAGCCACCCTTAGTCTGGATCGTCCGCATCTGGTTCTTCCAGTTGTTCGTCTGGATCTTCAAGAGCTTCAGGATTGGCATCATTTTCTGAAAAATATAGGGGGCAGGATGGGTGGCATGAGTACTCTCACACATAGCAGGCCAGGCAGCAGATTGAAGGGCCACGATGCATTTTCAGGACTTGTCCTCTCCCTCGCGTGTGGGCCCAGCTTGTGCTGCACTGATTGCTTTTCTCCTCTGTTCCAAGGGTGTCAGTGGATGCAGATTTGGCACGCCTCCTCCTGTTGGAGTTCTTTCCCTTTTGTTGTGGGCCAATTTCTTCTGCAAAGATTAAAATATAACTTTTTATAGAATGTGTCTTTCTGCAGGGTGGGACATATACGGATGGTCACATTTACAATTAAGATTCCATTGAAAAATGAAAATATTACTTACACTGACTACTTGACCACGGTCGTGCCATTTCTTTTTACACTGGCTTCCAGATCTCCTGTTATGCACCACTGCGCAGTAATCTTCTGCAACTTGGTTCCAACGTTTCTTCATTTCTTTAGGTGGCACTTTTGTGTGACCTCTGTTGCTGGTATCCAGCTCCTGCCATCTTTGCTCAATGACATTAACTAGTGTCTCCACTTCCTCATGCAAGAAATTATTTTGTTCTTGATGGACCGTGTTCCATTGCTGTACTGAATTGACACTCTGATTTTTCAAAACACACAGTCCTTATTTTGCATGCACCTATGCAGCACTTGTTCTGGAAGTTTAGCAGCAACAAACAGTACTCACTGATTTCAGCAGGTGATTTCTTCAACAGTGCTGCTGAAAGCACTCCTTCAGGCACACACAATCACCAGAATTCACTCGCAAGCCTTTCCATGGCTCCACAAAAGCGAACAGCACTGTTCATCTACCTTTAAAAATGGCCGAGTGCCAATGTTTGTGTCCCACTGCACATGCGCGCATGCTCCAGCGCACATGCGCGCATGCTCCAGCGCACATGCGCGCATGCTCCAGCGCGCATGCGTAGGGCTGCTGGCACTAAATGTGCTGCTGTCAGCTAGCCCCGCCCCCCTGCCGGCAGTTCTTGGGCACCACGCCTTGGCCCCCCCCCCTTGCAGCTACTGGTACGCCGCGCCGACCTGGGACGGGCCCGAAAAACATTGCAGAATACGGAGATAGGCATTAGGCGCACTTTTTTTTTAGACGAAACAGGCGTGTCTCTGAGGTGCACAGTTCTAAGGGAAGGCTGAAACTTGAGTCCAAAGGGTCTAAATGACATAATGAAACATCCGATTGAAACTGAAGTGGGTTAGGAGGTTGTATTCATGTCCTGGACTTTCTGTAATCCTCCCCTGCTCCCAAAGCATAACTGTACAGCATATTATTTCTGTATCCTGGAAATCAAATAGATATTGACCCCTTTCTGTTCACCTTGCTTATGTCTTGTCACTGGGAGAGTTTTACAAGTGTTTTACGTGACTGTTGCGTGCTTTATTATTTTGGTTGTGGCTGAGCCCAGTTTAGTGCTCCAACTGCTGCCCTAGCTGCGATTAACCAATTTATTACAGACTGCAATCGAACTTGCCACCCTCTGGTGTGTATGGCACAATGCTATAGCAGTGTTACTTTAAAGCACCAGGCCATTGATTTGGTGGGTTAAGGCATGTTGCAGAAACCTCCTGCATCGCATCTGTGTAACAATGTTCGAGCTGTGTACACACATTGATCAAAAAGCTTATAAAGCTCACAAGGAATAATACCAGCGAGTTATAATCTGACTGGAGATATTTGAGTCCAATTGCTGACCATGATGTATTCTATTTGTAGTGCATTGAAAAGTAAGCATTGTGGTAAGTTCTGGTGTGCGTAAAATGTCGTCTCCACACATCCCAGATCATAAAATACATTAAAATCTCGCCGTAACTGTACTGTGTTTCTTTGTAATGGCTGTAATTCAAATGTTCAACATTGGCAATATGCAGAAAATGAACTTAATAGCTGTTGCGTTGTGCAAAGATATCTATTGTAGATTTCAAAATGTGAAGTATTGCAGGAAATGGGTTACATTTCATTGCTAAATAAATTCAGCTGGGAATTCTGGGAAACATTGGCAGCCAAGATTGTGGAATTGCAAAAATACCAGCTAGAAAGTATTGTTGAACCATAGATCTGGCATTATATTTTATTGTTTTGGCTTTATTTGTGAGAATTGCATCAGTTTGAGTTGCTGTTGAAGTATTTCAGATGTGGATGGAACTGCTGGTATTATGAAAATTACATGTTAACTTATTTGTAAAATCTGAATGTTTGGGGAAGTGTGGATTTAAGGAGAGCAATGTTCTTAATCTGCAATATGGAAAAGTCACCTTGTTTTTGCAGCTTCTTGGATAATATAACTTGATGGGATCTGGTTATTAAACACCTTTCATATAGCAACCAGAAATCAGCGCTAGTTCTGTTTCTCAACGGGCTGACTTGAATTTTGTTCAAACTGGTGTAACTCAGAATACACAAATTGTCACCTCTGCCACAAACATTGCATTACTGGCATCTTAGGTTCCTGTTCTACAGTTAGTTGAGATAGTAAAGAAATTGTAGCTTGAAATCTGTAATGAACAGCAAGTTCAAGGGCATTTGATGTTTTATTCTTGCTTTCACAGTAACTGCATGGAAGAATGTTAAGGCTCTTTGGTTTGGATTCTGGGAGCTCAATGCCCAAAGACCATCTCCAAGCGTTTCCACTTTTGAATCTGGCTCCCTTATCCTGGCGCTGGATCACGGATCCATTTTTGGAGAGGGTCAATGATTCTGCTAGTGGAAAAAGAAAGCTGGATTTAGCAGTGTGAACACAAATTGACTCTCGGATGTTGGATTCCTGGAATCCTGAAAGTAAGCCGGTCTGCAGAAGCACAGTTATCTGCACAGTGTGTCTTAACTGGAGTGCACTTAACCAGAGAGTCTTATTTGGAAAGTGTTGGTGTTAGTGTTTTATCATAAGAATCACTACACTCAGAGTCGGTTCCAACGCCAATGCGGCCTTTATTAACGCCAGCGGGAGGAAGCCTCAGGACTGGATCCAGGCACTTCACTCCGCCGAATAAAGGGTTTCATGGATTTTTATATGTTTTACAACAGTTTACTACAGTTTCATACTATCCAATCATATTGATTATAAATTCAATTAGACCAATAGGTAAAGTTAGTTTCTAAACATAAAGTGGCTCATGTGTTGCTAAGGGGTGTGTTGCTAGGAATGACTCGTGTGTCTTGTAACATGGTCCAGGCTCCCTTATCTTACTGTCCTTGGATGCTGTGTTTGGGTAGCCTCCTTATCTCAATCCTGCTAGAGTCGTATTGTCCTTACTTTCAACAGAACATTTAGTCCTGAGGCCTGGCTGATTTAGAGACACCTGCAGAGTTTGCTTCTAGTCCTGTGTGTGGGAAACAACAAGTATCAGTCTCCAAGAATGCGGTCTAATTTCAGCTAACAGAAATCCCTTGAGGCTTCACTGGTAGCCATTTTATGGTACAAGTTACATATTTAGTTCTAACCTTATACTACAGGTGTAGTTCTAACCTTATCCTACAGGTGCCGTTGCCCTAGGGTGCCTAATGCCTACAACAGAAAGAGAGGGAATTTCTGGACAAATCCAGTTAATCTTCCCCCCCTAAAAGAGCGTGGACCCAAGCGAGAGCGGCGGCAACATGAAGGCGGAGAAGGCCCAGGAAAGAGCGCGGACCCGAGTGGGAGCGGCGGTTCGAGGGGAAAAAAAACACATGGAGTGACGTCACAGGATCGCTGGTAATTGGTTGGTAAAGGTCACACTGGTTTTTTTACTTCAAGTTAGGGGCCAGGATTAAATAGCTGCTTAGTAATAAAGCAGAAGCTTGGAGATTAGTAACTTAATACTATATTAAATTAGTAACTATTAATACTAAATTATATTAATAACTGTTGATACTATATTAAATTAGTAACTAATACTATATTAATAACTTGAATTAGATCAGTTGTAATCTGAAGTTTCTGTAAAGTTAGTTATTCGTTGAATAAATAAGGGCATGGCAGGGCAGCAAGATCAAGTGGAGTGCACATCCTGTGCCATGTGGGAAATCCACGACGCTTCCCGTTCCTGGACAACCACGTGTGCAGGAAGTGTCGTCAGCTAGAGGAGCTCGAGTTCCGAGTTTCTGAGCTTGAGCAGCTGTCATCACTGCGGTGCATCCGCAACGCTGAAAGCTTCATGGATAGCACGCTTCGAGGTGGTCACCCTGCAGATAAGGAGCGCGCAGGCAGAGATAGAATCACAGAAAAATTATGACATGGAAGGACGCTATTTGGCCCATCGTGTTCTTGCTGATCAAAAAAGATATACCCAGCCTAATCTCACCTTCCAGCATTCGGTCTGTAGCCCTGTAAATTACGGCTCTTTAATTGCACATCAAAGTACTTTTTAAATGTGAGAGTTTCTGCCTCGACCACCCTTTTCAAGCAGTGAGTTCCACACCCCCCACCACCCTCTGGGTGAAGACATGTTTCCTCATCTCCCCTCTAATCCTTCTAATTACTTTAAATCTATGCCCCCTGATTATTGACCCCTCTGCTAAGGGAAATAGGTCCTTCCTATCCACTCTATCTAGGCCCCTCATAATGATATACACCTCAATTAAATTTCCCTCCGCTTCCTCAGTTCCAAGGAAAACAACCCCAGTCATCCAATCTTTTTTCATAGCTAAAGTTTTCCAGTCCTGGCATCATCCTCGTAAATCTCCTCTGCACCCTCTCTAGTGCAATCTTCCTGAAATGTGATTTCCAGAAATGAGCATAGTACTCGAGCTGTGGCCTAATTAGTGTTTTATACAGTTCCAGCATAACTTCCCTGCTCTTATATTCTATGACTCGGCTAATAAAGGAAAGACAAAGGGTCTAATTAGGAGGGGGAAAATAAAGTACGAGAGGAAGCTTGCAGGGAACATAAAAACTGACTGCAAAAGCTTCTGTAGATATGTGAAGAGAAAACTATTAGTGAAGACCAACGTCCTTTGCAGACAGAATCAGGTGAATTTATAATGGGGAACAAAGAAATGGCAGACCAATTAAACAAATACTTTGCATCTGTCTTCACTAAGGAAGACACAAATAACCTTCCGGAAATACTAGGGGACCAAGGGTCCAGTGAGAAGGGGGAACTGAAGGAAATCCTTACTAGGCGGGAAATTGTGTTCGGGAAATTGATGGGATTGAAGGCCGATAAATCCCCAGGACCTGATGGGCTGCATCCCAGAGTACTTAAGGAAGTGGCCCTAGAAATGGTGGATGTATTGGTGATCATTTTCCAACATTCTATTGACTCTGGATCTGTTCCTATGGACTGGAGGGTAGCGAATGTAACACCACTTTTTAAAAAAGGAGGGAGAGTGAAAGCGGGTAATTATAGACCGGTTAGCCTGACATCAGTGTTGGGGAAAATGTTGGAAACAATTATTAAAGATGAAATAGCAGTGCATTTGGAAAGCGGTGACAGGATTGGTCCAAGTCAGCATGGATTTATGAAAGGGAAATCATGCTTGACAAATCTTCTGGAATTTTTTGAGGATGTAACGAGTAGAGTGGACAAGGGAGAACCAGTGGATGTGGTGTATTTGGACTTTCAAAAGGCTTTTAATAAGGTCCCACACAAGTGATTGGTGTGCAAAATTAAAGCACATGGTATTGTGGGTAATGTACTGACGTGGATAGAGAACTGGTTGGCAGACAGGAAGCAGAGAGTCAGCATAAACGGGTCCTTTTCAGAATGGCAGGCAGTGACCAGTGGGGTGCCGCAGGGTTCAGTTCTGGGACCCCAGCTATTTACAATATATGTTAATGATTTGGATGAATGAATCGAATGTAATATCTCCCAAGTTTTAAGATGACACTAAACTGGGTGGCGGTGTGAGCTGTGAGGAGGACGTTAAGAGGCTGCAGAGTGACTTGGACAGGTTAGGTGAGTGGGCAAATACATGGCAGATGCAGTATAATGTGGATAAATGTGAGATTATCCACTTTGGGGGCAAAAACAGGAAGACAGAATATTATCTGAATGGTGACAGATTAGGAAAAGGGGGGAGGTGCAATGAGACCTGGGTGTCATGTTACATCAGTCATTGAAGTATGGCATGCAGGTACAGCAGGCGGTGAAGAAGGCAAATGGCATGTTGGCCTTCATAGCTAGATGATTTGAGTATAGGAGCAGGGAGGTCTTACTGCAGTTGTACAGAGCCTTGGTGAGGCCACACCTGGAATATTGTGTCCAGTTTTGGTCCCCTAATCTGAGGAAGGACATTCTTGCTATTGAGGGAGTACAGTGAAGGTTCACCAGATTGTTTCCTGGGATGGCAGGACTGACATATGAGGAGAGACTGGATCGACTGGACTTGTGTCCAATGGAGTTTAGAAGAATGAGAGGGGATCTCATAGAAACATATAAAATTCTGACGGGATTGGATAGGTTAGAGGCAGGAAGAATGTTCCCGTTGCTGGGGAGTTCCAGAACCAGGGGTCGCAGTCTTAAGAATAAGGGGTAAGCCATTTAGGACCGAGATGAGGAGAAACTTCTTCACTCAGTGTTTAACCTGTGGAATTCTCTACCGCAGAAAGTTGTTGAGGCTAGTTCGTTAGATATATTCAAAAGGGAGTTAGATATGGCCCTTATGGCCAAAGGGATCAAGGGTTATGGAGAGAAAGCAGGAAAGGGGTACTGAGGTTGAATGATCAGCCATGATCTTATTGAATGGCGTTGCAGGCTCGAAGGGCCGAATGGCCTACTCCTGCACCTATTTTCTATGTTTCTATTCCCTATGCCTTTTTAACTAGCTTATCGACCTGTCCTGCTATTAAGTATCTGTAGACCTATACTTCAAGGTACCTCATCCTCCACACCTCTCTATATCCTCCCATGTGTATTTCCTTGCCTTGTTGCCCCTCCCCAAATGCATTATATCTCACTTTTCCGGATTGAATGCCATTTGCCACTGTTCTGCCCACCTGGCCAGTTCATTGATATCTTCCTGTGAACCTGTGGAATTCTCTGCCCCAGGAAGTTGTTGAGTCCAGTTCGTTGGACATATTCAAAAGGGAGTTAGATGTGGCCCTTATGACTAAAGGGATCAGTGGGTATGGAGAGAAAGCTGGGGTAGGGTACTGAGGTTGAATGATCATATTGAATGGCGGTGCAGGCTCGAAGGTCCGAGCGGCCTGCTCCTGCACCTATTTTCTGTGTTTCTATGTTTCCTGCAGTCTAGAGCTTTCCTCCTCACTGTCAACCACATGGCCAATTTTTATATCATCTGCAAATTTCTTTATCATGCCCCCTACAGTTAAGTCTAAATCATTAATATATACTACAAAAAGTAAGGGACTGAATACTGAGCCCTGTGGAACCCCACTGGACACAGACTTCTGGTCACAAAAACTGCCCTCAACCATTACTCTTTGCTTCCTACCACTGAGCCAATTTTGGATCCAATTTGCCACACTCCCTTGGATCCCATGGGCCTTTACTTTTTTGATCAGCCTGCCATGTGGGACCTTGTCAAAAGCCTTGCTAAAATCCATGTAAACTACATCAAGCGCACTGCCCTCATCGACCCTCCTTGTTACCTCCTCAAAGAAAACTCAATCAAGTTAGTCAGACACGGCCTTCCCTTAACAAATCCATGCTGACTGTCCTTGATTAATCTGTGTCTTTCTAAATGAACATAAGAAATAGGAGCAGGAGTTGGCCATTTGGCCCCTTGAATCTGCTCCACCATTCAATAAGATCATGGCTGATCTGATCAAGGGCTCAGCTCCACTCCGCTCCCCATAACCCTTTATTCCCTTATTGCTCAAAAATTTGTCCATCTCCGCCTTAAATCTGTTCAATGACCCAGCCTCCACAGCTCTCTGGGGCAGTGAATTCCACAGATTTACAACCCTCGGAGAAGAAATTCCTCCTCATCTGAGTTTTAAATGGGTGACCCCTTATTCTGAAACTATGTCCCCTAGTTCTAGATTCCCCCCATGTGTGGAAACATCCTCGCTGCATCTGCCTTGTCGAGCCCCCTCATTATCTTATGTTTCAATAAGATCACTTCTCATTCTTCTGAATTCCAATGAGTATAGACCCAACCTACTCAACCTTTCTTCATAAGTCAATCCCTTCGTCTCAGGAATCAACTGAGTGAACCTTCTCTGAACAGCCTCCAATGCAAGTATATCCCTCCTTAAATACGGAGACCAAAACTGTACACAGTACTCCAGGTGTGGCCTCACCAATATCCTGTACAGTTGTAGCAGGACTTCTCTGCTTTTATACTCTATCCCTCTTGTAATAAAGGCCAACATTCCATTTGCCTCCTGATCACTTGCTGTACCTGCATACTAACTTTTTGTGTTTCATGTACAAGGACCCCCAGGTCCCTCTGTACTGCAGCACTTCCAATTTCTCTCCATTTAAATAATTTTGCTTTTTTATTTTTTCTGTCAAAGTGGATAACCTCACACTATCCCACATTATGGGCCCAAGTTTCCACACGCGCCTAGAACGGCGCAGTCCCGACCTGGAAGCCCGTTTTTCGTGCCACAAAGTGCGCCTAAAAAAATCCTCGGTATTCTCCATCTACCTGCAGGTCCTCTGGCCCTCGGTGCAGCCAGCACGAGCTGTGGGGGGCGGAGCCAGGTCCCTGCGCTGAAAACAGTGCCGGGACCTCTGCACATGCGCGCTACAGTGGGCACGCAAGTGCAGTAGCTCCAGGGGCCGAACTGTGTGGGAGGGGCCCGAAGCCCGCAGCCCCTAGCCCTGGCCCAATGGCCTCACT